>NC_045754.1:20376754-20394248 GCF_008692095.1 Etheostoma spectabile
GTGTGTGTGTGTGTGTGTGATCTCTATATAGAAGGCTGTGCGTGTAGGCTTGTTCTCTATGAAACGATGAAAGGCAGCGGATTTATGCATGTGTCTGTTCTCGCTACGCCAGACAGCGCGAGTGTTTTCACTTTGTATCATACTCCATACTCCTTACCCCCACATCATTACACTGTGCTTTAATCCCTGGTTTCCCTTCTTTTTACCCACAGTTCCCTCTGGGGATGTGACTTATGCTACACTGCCTCTTTGAACATAGAGCACAGCTAACACTGAGGACAGAAGGCAGCGTCTGTCTCGGTTCTTCAGGGAGCGGGGAAAGACAAAGGGACGCCCTGCAGCTGTCTCACAGGTACAAAATAAAATAAATATGGAGTAATGCACGGCAGGAGTGCGTGGAGGCAGCGGGTACAAGAATAACACTCATGAAACCTGATGTGCAAGCTGTTGTTACAAATCACTTTCTGGATTTGTTCCTGGTTTAAACACAAAATTGGATATTGATTATTAAGATGTAAGTGATTTTGTTTCTTCAACCTGGGTCTTTTTTCCCCAGAATTGACTACTACATCTGAGCTTGTATCCCCATTCTGGGCGTCAGCAGCTTTATACTGCTCTTTATTGTATTTGGGAAAAGTTGACACTCCGGCCAATGTTACCTGAGATAGTGTAATATCATCCCAACACATAACCAGTCCTCATCCTAAAAGGCTCCTTCCTCCGTTTTTTTTCTTATTAAGACAGAACTTGCTTTACACTGCGATACAAGAACAATGCCTTCTCTGTGTGGGACCTGCAGCTCGAGTCTCAATCTTTAAGCACAATGTGATGTATGGATCAGAATCAGCTTTAATGGCCAAGTGGGAACACACACAGGGCTGATTGTTGCCTGTAAAGTACATACACAGAAATAAATAAAGCTGAACATGTTAAACAAAGATTTGACGATTAGATTAGATTAGATTTCATTCATCCCAAAATGGGGGAATTCCCTTGTTACAGCAGCAGTTTTTCCACAGTAAAAAGCAAACCAACAAACAGATAATGTGCAAAAAGTACTGACATTGGCATTTTATAAAAAGTATTGTAAAATGAAGTAAAGGGGGGTGGCCATAGTACGAAAAATATTGCAATGTAAGTAAGGAAGTGACGTGAAAAGTAAATTGAAAAATATGTAATTAAATAATATAGCAAAAGTAAGTAACCATAATATAAATGATATTACAATGTAAGTAAGTACTCTGAATGGAAAATATAAGTATGTACATATATCTATATACAGATATACATAGAGCCATCAGGTGGCGCAGGTGTTGAGTCTGACAGCAGCAACGACATGCGGTACCTCTCCTTCTTGAATATAAGTTTGTATTTGAAAAAATATGCACAAGTACATTACTGCTCCACTTATAATTGTACACGCCAATGGGAACCTCCGCCAGGCCAAAAATAATGCCAAAATAATGCCAAATATTCATTGTGTATCTCCTATTTTCATTCAACATTGCATTGCCGTGAATTGCAGCGATGCATTGCTGTGAATCCATGGACAAGTAATGAACTGCACTTCAACACGCCGAGAGATTCTTTGGTTTCAGCTTAGCTGGACCAGAAAACATTTGGTTAAAACTAGTTATATCAACGCCGTTAACACAAACCCATTTTAACAGCGTCATTTTGTTTATCGTGAGATTAACGTTCTTTTTGGCCTAGGAATCTTTGTCGTTTTTTTTCCCCACATGCTGTTGCAACAACTAGTAACATTAGAAAAACTACAACGCCCACTGGATCTAGCTAGACCGGAAACTAAACAACAGGCACGCCACACACACGTCGTTTGGGCTTGCGGGCCGGCCAAAGAGTAGTAACATTACGCTTGGATTGGATGGCGAGCGTGAGATGACAAAATGGACGCCAATAAGATTCTGAATGGAAAGTTTTAAAAACGTGTTTAAGTTTTTAAAAGTTGCCAAATGTTCCATTCCAAATACCACTTGATGGCCAAGCACACAGCTGATGCCCCCCCCCTCGTTATCTTATTGTGTTAAGTATTTTTTTCACCCTTTTATTGATGACAGTGTTACATTGTGTGAGAGGTTATTTTCTCCAAGTGAGAATGTTAGTGCGAGATTGAACACTACAGTAGGCTATATGCTTGGGCGGGGGGGGTCTTGAATACTACAGTAGACTATATGCCAATGTTTTCAATAAAAAAAAATTTGCACAAAGCAAACCGATCCACTTTTCCATGTTGATAAGAGCATTAAAACAAGAAAAAAAAAAAAAAATAAGACAAAAAAAATCAAGGGAGATTTAGAATAGATAAAAATGTGCGATTGATTGTGATTAATTGCGAGTTAACTTTGACATTAATGCGATAAATCGCGATTCAATATTTCAATCATTTGACCGCATTAGTTAAAACAAATCGGTGACGCTGTTTTACCTTTGTTGTTCTCTGTGAAGATAGCTGGAAGTTATGTTATGTAGCGTTTTATGTGGAGAGAGCACCATGGCTGACTGTTTTCAAAAAAACAGCCTTGTAAATGCTACATTGCTTGTATAACGGGAGGAACGGGCAAACACGTTCCAAAGTGTTTTCTTTAAGTGCAGTGTGGTGAAACAAGTACATCCCAATGTGAAAAGTGGTTCATGTGGATTTGGACCTTAACCCTCATGTTGTCCTTGGGTCAAATTTGACCCATTTTCAAAAAAATGGGCCTTCGAAATAAGCGCCAAAAATGTTAGAAATATCAAATAACACAACGGAATTGGTTGTAGTGGGGATCATTAATCAATTAAATACTGAATACCAGGTCTGCTGACTTTCAGTCAAACTACTCACAAAACTACTCTTACTACTGCCATTTTTTTTGGTAATCTGTCTCAGTCAACATTCAGACACTTAGTAAATCAACTTCTAGTGTTGGCCTTCACCCTGCCAGCAGATCTTGGACTTCCCGGCTCAGCACTGTGAACTTCATCTGAGCCTCTCACTCATTAGCAGGCTAACCTAAGCTGACCATGACAGCGTAACAGGCCTGAGATTAGAGCAACCACTTCAAAGGGATCTGTGGCGGACAGCGGGCTGAAAGTGATCAGGCCGCCCTGGACAAGAGGATCACTTTTAATGAGTCTCCTCTCCGTTCCCACTAACCAGGCAGCTCCACCTGAACACTACCCTCCTGTCTGCTGGGATAAAGACTGATGTTCCCCACGGTGGGAGGAAGAGAAGCAGCTGGGGTTCACTCCAACTACTCCAACTACTCTTCAGAACTGGGTGCAGCGAGAGCTCTGTGTGGACCGCTGAACATTTGTACAATATGTACTCACAGCTTCACTGTACACCTGCACATGACCTGGATCATTTTGCACCGTTCATTGCACCAACTCTCATTGGTTATTCATTCTGTAAATGTAATTATAAACTCATTTATCATGTAACTTAGGGAATAAAATAGGACCAATGCTATTTCTATCCTTTTACACAATCAAAATGAAAGACATGGCCATTCAAATTACAGTCCTTAAGCAATCACTTCACCGTTATAGAAGTATTTTGATTTAATTACATATACTATTTAACTGCAATGACCATAACCACCTTTTTAAATCTTTGAGGTCCCCAGTGGCCTCACTTGAGTTACAAGGTAACATTACCCATTTAGCACGGCTCACTGTTGCTCTCCATTTAGCTTAAAGCTCCCATATTATTCTCATTTTCAGGTTCATAATTGTATTTTGAGGTTATACGAGAATAGGTTTCCATGGTTTCCTTTTCAAAAGACACAATTTTTTGTTGTACTGCACATTGCTGCAGAACCTGTTTTCACCCTATGTGTTTAGGTCTCTGTTTTAGCTCCAGAGTGAGACATCTCACTTCTGTAGGTTTTCTAGACGAGGGACACTTGTGGAATACCTGCAGAACAGGGACAGGAAGTAGTTCTTTTTGAGATTATGGTCGACTACTAAGTCTTGTAGCAATGTTTTGTCATTAAGAACGAGCTAGCATGCTAGCTCTAGCAAGCTACAGTTAGCCACCTGGTCTTGGCTAGTGACGTAGAAAGCCGTGCAGATGTTGAACAGCTCACCCGGAGACTGAAGACAGAGGACATTTAGAAATTGGATCTCACTCAAAACAACATGAATCATTTTTGTTCAAGTTTGTATGTGTGTGGAAGCACCAGAGGCACAAAATAACCCCCCAAATCCCAGAAAAAAAAGTGATATATTTTTTTAATATGGGTACTTTAAAACAAAAGTTACAACGATGACCAAATTTGCTGTAAGCTAGGCTAGCTAGCTTTAGGGTCTGTTGTCGTCAGCTGCGTGATGATTCTACGGGCCTACAGCATCAAATTCAGAAGGCCCACAGCTAATCTCTATAAACAGATCCCTGCATACAAAACGCAGAATCTGGAGGCAACGTGATAAGACTGGTTTCCGAAGTGTTCCGGTTTTTGGTTTGTAGTCCGAGGAGTGCAGGTAAAGAGTCTACATGGTGAGCAAAAGAGGTGACACACATGGCCGAAATGCTGACAATATTGTTTCTCATTAGCTTTTTTTATGTATCTGCATTAATATGCACATATCTGTTTATAGAGATTAGCCGAAATGTTGTCTGGACCTAAAGCACCTTCAGAAAGTACCGCCTTGGACTGGAAACAATGACGGCACACAGATAAGGAAGTCATCCCCAGATATCCAATATCACTTATCTGGATATCCGCTCCACAAGAATCTCAAAAATATTGGCTAATGCGCCTAGATGCTAAATCGTGGTCAGCCGATTATAAGCTAACCGTTATATTGGAAAGGGGACCCCTAAAGTTCCTAAGTAAGCCCCTACTCTGGCAGAAGAACCTTGGTTTGATAGTCCAATCCGCACAGATGTTCTCAATGAAGACACACGTTCAAAAAAATCATTTGGCTGTTCAGTGAAAACTCAATACTTCCGTCCCCTTGTTCCATTGAAACATCCATATACTTGTGACCTCTACGGGATCCTTCAGGTTTTGCTTCTACCCCATATATGTGAAGGTTTGTGTTGTCACTTCAAGGAGATAACCGGCGGTGCCCTGGTTTATTCCCATTTCCGCTCCCCCACTAAGAATCTTACTGACAGAATATATGGCGTCAGCATGCTCCAAATCTTTGAGCCTTTTAGCCTCTTCTGTAATGCTTACTCAGGGAAATTGAACAAGAGGACAGACTGTGCCGCCCAACAATCTTATTGACTGTGGAGCAGAAACTTCATTCTCTTAAGCCTTAAACTTTACTCGACAGTGTGCTTGTTCTCGGAGGAAGTGGAAAGCGGTTTTATTTAAACCAAAGATTGATATCACTTGCATTAATCCTGTGTTGTTTTGGATTGATTTTTGGTATTCCTCATCTACTGAAAAGCAAGCAAATTATAGGATGTATATGTAGTTAATATGAAAGTGAAAACACTATTCAGAGAGGGGGATACTGTACAAATGATGCCATTGTGAAAATCATTACTCTTTAACTGATGATTAGAGGTAATGTTTTCATAATGCTTTAATTTTACTCATCTGGATTTGAATCATGAAAACGTGGGCCCAAACTCTAACGGGCATACTTACATACCCACATAACCATGAATGCAATGGTTGTGATTTACTTGGAACGTATCAAAGCCCCCCACCAAAAGTTGTATAAGAGTAATCTTTGAGTATGGGGTGACTCTGTAACGAGTTCTGAGGTGCAACAAAACATTGTCATCATCCACAAAACATCGTAAATGGCCCATTCTGAGTGCAGAAGGCTCTTGGGTCACTGATGATGGTGATGATGCCGGATCTGCCCTCCTGTTTCATGTTGGCTAATATCCTGCAATTTGCCACCTCACTCCTCTCTTTGTTTCTGAGGACTCTTTGATGCTGTATCAAATGTCTCCCTCTTCAAAGTGTAAAAAAAAAAAATAAAAAAAAATAAAATAAGTGCCAAAATTGGTTGCATCCATGCACTGCGAGGCCTGTTGGACATTGATGGAGGATTATGCTGATGCAAGGTTGGAGCTGTGTTTAATCAGCTCTCAAAACACATAACAATGTGAGCCTGGCTCAATTTTCAATTTGATGGAATAAAGAGAGAAAAGTTTTGTTTTTCTCCGGCTGCACTTTGTGAATGTGCCTCGTACATAATAGCTTCCAACAGAATCTCTCAAGTTCAAAAACAGCGTCTGATGAGTTAGACTTTATCATACGCTGGGAGCCGTTTAATCTTTTCATGGGGCTAGCTCTTCTCTTTCCTGCCATTGATTTTGACCATCATAAGCTGTACTGTAGATAATGATCAGAGTCTAATCAGCTGCATTATCAGTATGCCCTTTCCTATCAGAGCTGCCAACACCTAGGGCTGTTCAGTCAAACGTCGCTCTGGTGCACAACTCAAACAACCTTGCTTGGATGTGCCAAACACTTGTGAATGAATGTCCTTTCCTGTCTGATTTTTTGTGTTTGTGTGCAGTTATTTATTGTTTACTTCATTCTTCTTTGTGCACATTTAATTATTTGGATATTGGAACAAGAGATCTGCTGTAGTTATTAACCTTTAAATGCAATTAAATTAAATTCAGATCTTCTTTAGCCATGCTAGCTACGTGGCTCTAGGGATGGCACTGTTTGTTGGTCCAATATTATCCATATTGAAATAAGTCAGAAACTACTGCATCGATTGCCATGGGATTTTGGAGACAAAATCATGGTCACCCAAAGGAGGAATCCTACTGACTTTGACAATCCCGACTTTTCCTCTAGCACAAACAACCCTTTAAAATTCTAACTTACCTAGTGAAGTAGAAATGGGAGAGAAAAAAAAATCCAATATTACAGTATTCTTGAACAAATACATTTAAGACAATGTTGTGGGGCAATATTGTAGGGTTGAGTATCGGTGCTTTCACAAAATAAATTACACAATTAGAGTTTTGATAAATAACCACCAATAATGTGGATTCAATGGCTAAGTGAGTAAAGGCTAATAGGAAAACAGGTAAGTCTGGTGAGTTCAGAAAGTTACATCACTTCATAATGCAGCCTTTAAAACCAGGAAAAGACAACACTTAAAGACGGGACACAGCCTCATTTATTGTTGAAATATTAATATATTGCCTGGCCCTGCAGTAAAGTATCTACACAGTTCACTGAAACCATGGTTCTCTGATGGCAGTTATATATCCACGCTTTTTCCATCTGTGATGCTGAATCAAAAATGCTCCCTCAGATGGTTTTTATGACGCCTTGCAACTGTGGTGACCCCCTTACTTCTCTTCTAGCGCCACCATGGGGTTGCCATTTTTGATTTTAAGGATATATCTCTAATTGGATGGACTGCCATCAACTTTGGTAGACAAATCCCATTTCCCGTCAGGTTGAAAGCTAATAACTTTGGTTATCCGCTGACTTTTCAGCCAGCGCCATCATCGGGTTAAAACTTTAATTAGCGCAGCATCCAGTGGCTGCAGACTAGTCTTGTTTCCCCACATAATGCCTTCGGTGGGCCACTGCCACAGGCCATCGATCGATTCTCGGCAGATCCACCGCTTTTCAGAAAAGATCCCTAATGTGTGTTCTCTATCAGTAATAACTCCTTCATCCAGGTCCCTCTATGGTGTGCAGCTAATACTAAGAATTCATTATTTAAGTAATTTGCTCCCAGCAAAGAGGCAAGGATTATACATTACTATGTGCAGTTTGAATTATGACTGGCAGGGGGGGGTGTCAAGCTCTGGCCTGGTGTGAACAGAGAAAGGCCGTCTGCTAAATTATAGATAGTAGGCTACATTTCAAACCAGGACGCTGAAAACAGTACATCTCCCATCCTTTTTTTTTTAATCCTCTCAACTACGGCTGGGTTCAAATAATAAAATCTCAAATTAAAACTGATCTTTGTTTGAGTGATCTGATATCGATTGTTAAAATTCCCACATCAATCGTTTAATATGGTAATATAATATTAGTCTTGTAAAGTAAAAAAGTACTTTGAACAAACTTTTTGGGGGTTAATTCTTAATGTTAACATTGACCCGTTTCTCGCTTGTGCAACATACAGAATAAGTTCTGAGAATCTTTTATATCCAAGCAAAATTGCAATTGTAACTGAAATTGCCCTAACCTAACTGATATTGAATTGAAAATGTAATTGAATGGGGACCTTTGGGAAACCCTTGGCGACAACAGCCCTACTTTCAACTGGATCCATCATTGTCCAGGTAAATGAAATTACTGCTTTGTTCATTTGGTGAAACAAGGCTTTTTTTGATGGCTACTTACACTGGTATAGCTGCCGTTAACAGCAATCCATAGGAGCGGTAATTCATTGAAAAGATTACTCCAGAGGCCCAGGAAACTACTTTTTTTTTTTTGCATCTGTCAAGTCTTTAATGCTAATCTACCTCTTCTTGTTACATCAGCTTTTCCCTCCTCAAGACTTCTCTTTTTTCCGCTGAAGCGGCTTTGATCCCCACAGACCCAGGTGATCTCCACCGCACCCTCTTTGGTTAAGTGTTTAGGCTGGATTAGGAAAGGAAGGAAGCAGCCCTATCTACGCTCTTTTTACCCATAACACCGTAGGAAAAGGGTGACATCCAACTGTGCAGATTGACAGCTCACAGGACAGCACCCTGGTTCTGCAGACTTATCTTGTCTTCTACTTGGTTCAGTGTGGGTCTTTTCCCCCTCATCTGTCGTCTACCTCTTTGGTGTGTGCTTCCTCATCTGCAACCCCACCCTCCTGAGACTCTCACTTTAGAGGATTAAAGGCTCTCTAATTTGATTCATGAGATACATCTAACTCGTTCTCTTCTGGTTAGAGAATAACATTACACTCCCGAGAGAGTCCAAGAGAGAAAAAGATTATCTAATGGGAGGTTTTTTGTTTCTGTGTTGTTAAATGGCTGGCCTGCCTAGGTTGTCTAAATGAGGACTGTCGTTTAGTCCCTGGTGGGGTTATCTTTTTCCTTTCCACCCACGCACATCGCCCAGACTCTGTTGGCTGCTACCCACTCGGGAGAACAGGCTAGATGATCCGCTGCTGCGTAGCTCCCAGCAAATCTAACACAAACCAAAGAACCTTTCAAAGTTAAACAAATCACCCTTGGGCATTGTGTCCTTCCACATTTGGCTCCAACTCTCAGAGCACAGTAATTTTTGTAGACTGCATAAACAGCTGGGCGCAACACAGAAAGTGAGAAAACAATATTGCACAATAAGCTGGCCTTATTCATCTGCAGGAATGAATAGGGAATAGGGAATATTACTAGTTAGCTCAAATGTGCTCATTGTTATTCATGGATGCTGTCAAAAACGTGGCCATTAAGAGGTTAATATTAAACATTAAAGTGCCCATATTATGAAAAAAAAAAAGAAAAAAAGAAAAGAAAACAAATCACTTTTTCTGGAATTTGGGGGGGTTCTTTTGTGTCTTTGGTGCTTCCACACGCATAAGAACTTGGCAAAAAAACTAACCATGGTGTTTTGAGTGAGATCCGGTTTCTGAATGTCTTCTGTCTTCAGTCTCTGTGAGCTGTTCAAAATCTGCACTGCTTTCTACGTAACTAGTTTAATTTGTAAACATATCTAATCATATCACTAAATTTTGCATTCATTTGTATCTGCAATGCAAACATTGGTGTTTGCTAGTCTGGTAATGCGACAAAATTGCTTAACCCTTGTGTTGTCTTCCTGTTAACCATGAAGTTGTCTCTCCAGGTGAAAATTAAAAATGAACATTTTTTTTTGTGCTTTTCCGATGTTTTTGTTGCTTTTTCTGATTTATTTTTCACTATTTCCAGCTTTTGGCGCTTTTTTTAAAAAACCTGAGCTGGTTTAAAAATAGGTAATAGTCAACAAACCTCATTTATATCAAATTATACATAAGTTAGATTAGTTAAAAAGCAGAAATTACTAAATTATTTTGACTAATAGTAAAGATCAAAGGAAATTGAGTGGATCACAGATGGGTAGATGTCAAAGTTTAGTCCGGATACTGTTTTGAAACCATTAAAAAAAAGAATTCAAAAAACACACAAAAAATTCATTGGAAGTAATCATTCATTTTGCCTGAAGAACGTATGTAATCATCCGTGTTTTTTGTGGGCAATTTGGTTGAAAGAAATCCATATTTCTGATATAAAACACTTTGAAACGGGTCAATTTGACCCAAGGACAACACAAGGGTTAAACTAATTCAGATGGGTCAAGGGACACTAGCGGACTGGTTTCAAACCAAGCCCCAGGTTAACCAAAGGTATCTGAAGAAGAAAATAAAGGACTATGGCTAAATTATTTCCCAAACTGTCTGGTGTAACAATCCCTCAGTTTGACAGCCAACCTCATGCTTCCCCTTTGACCTACCATGCTTAGCATAGTTATGCCTGCACAGATCTTTCCTATGCAACAAGAGTTTTATGACAGACGATCCAGGTATGCTCACTTTCATAGAAACGTCTGTGTTATGTGCCGCTCTCTCCAGGTGCGCGCTGCGTGACAGCCAAGGCCTGTGTGAGCCGGAGAGCCATAAACCAGAGCAGGTGTGTGCGGACCTGTGGAGGCCTGACCAGAACCGGTGGCGGTGGCCAGTGGCGTTGTTTGCGTCAGTGTCAATCGACTGCCTTCTGTGTTCATTTCATTAGGTTTAATAAATCCTTTGTGACCATGTCTATAACTTGGAAGCGTTTCCGCCTTTCCTTTTTCCTTCTCCCGGGTCTATTATTAAACTGGTTGCGCCTTACACACCCCTAGACACAACAGGGACCTAACAGTCTGATATCTCATGTGTAATTGGTTTGGCATGTATGGGCTAATGGTATCAAAACTAGAAATATGTCATAAACTATAAAAACAAATTGTACTTGCTATGGGACTGTTGTAAGTTATAGGCAGACCCAAACCGTTTTCAGCGGTGATCCAGAATGAAAATCTGTAGACTTTTTTTCTGCTTGTGGTGGAAATGTGTTTACAAAATGAGTTTTATTTGAATTTTTTTTTTAAATCTGCGTCTGCAGATTCCGTGTTGCCCTGGATATTGGCTACTAATGAGCTTGACTGTTTGTGCTAATTAAAGCTGCGGGGGAACTCCTTACTAAGAGCTCTGCAATCTAGATGGTCTTCCTCTGATAAGAGCTCGTGAGAAGGGCTGCAGATGGGACGCCATGCACACATCATGGTCATCAGCAGAGGCCATCTGCCTCTTCATCATGTATCTAAACGTGCCACTAGTGGGCTTTCACAGTTTGTCAGCATTAGGTAGGTGGGAGTGAGTCAACTGCACCAAACTAACAAAGCGTGTTGGCAACAAATAAAAAAAGCCCTCTGTGGACGTTTAACATTCATGGGGGAGAACTGCTTGATAATTATATTTCAAAGCTACTTGCAAACAATAATTAAAACTGAGAGGCTGTATAACTAAATATCGCTCTTTTACGCTGCTGAAGAAATGATGGAAATAACACAATATTCTGTCAATGTAGTCTTTCTTTCTCCCTGCAATCTCAGAGCCATAATGACTGTCACGCCATCTACTATATCCAGGTTTCAGGATCAATAACACTTTCACTTTAGACTTGAATTGCTTGGATTTCATAGGCATTACATGATATGTCATATTGAATCAGGGACAGTTGTTAGGTCCACACATGATATAGATTAAAGTGGTCATTAGGCTAAATGAGGATCCTTGTGCCTCCTCTGCGCCATAGTTAAACGCTCCAAGAGCTCTCAGATCAAAGTTATTTCAGACAGAAATGGCTAGTGATATAATGGGCAGGCTATTAAACGCTATTATCTGACAGCTATTTTTCTGGCTGGGCAAAGCTCTGCATGTGACAGATTAAGAGAGGGGAGAAAAAGCTATCTTCATTATCGACTGAATTATAGTATGAAAAAAAATGGTTTACAATGTGGGTTTAATGCTTGTCATATCAAGTGTCTTGATAGGTCTGTTTAGGAAATTGTGCAAAATGGATTGAAGCCATGTTGGGCTGGAGAGGAATAGCACAGACAAGCAGGCACAATCATTAACATCACTACCTACTCAAATACAGCGCTGCTCGTGAGTCTAGGAACGCCTGCTTAAGCTGACTAAAAAGAGGAATAAAATAAATAATCTTTTGGAAAGAAATCTTAATTCCTTTATTAAAAAATGAGGAAAAACCCAACCTTTAAGGACACCAATTTTCTTTGTGAATGAATAATGTATCATGAATAAATAATTTTCCTTCCTTACAATACAGGGGGCATGAGTATACACCCCCCTATGTTAAATCCCCATGAAGATTGGCAAATTGGCATGGGGTACTTTTCATAAGATCGTCTCTCAATGCAAATCAAACCAGCTATTAAGCTAACTGAAATAAGACCATGCCAATCTCTATGTATGGTGAAGGGTATGTGATGATGTGGGGGGGCCAAGGGAACTTTATCAGGATACATAGTATTCTGATCCATGAAATAACTGGCCTTTAAAAATAAAAGTCTTCTTCTACTTCTATACTATGCCCCCTGTATTTTAAGGAAGAACATGTATTTATTTACAATACATTATTCATTCACAAAGAAAATTGGTTTCCTTAAAGGTTGGATTTTTCCTCATTTTGTTTTGTTTTGTGTAGTCAGGTGTATTTAGCAGTCTGAGCTAATGTCTCCTGTAGTCAGGTGTATTTAGAAGTCTGAGCTAATGTCTCCTGTAGTCAGGTAGCTTAGCAGTCTGAGCTAATGTCTCCTGTAGCCAGGTGTATTTAGCAGTCTGAGCTAATGTCTCCTGTAGTCAGGTGTATTTAGCAGTCTGAGCTAATGTCTCCTGTAGTCAGGTAGCTTAGCAGTCTGAGCTAATGTCTCCTGTAGCCAGGTGTATTTAGCAGCCTGAGCTAATGTCTCCTGTAGTCAGGTGTATTTAGCAGTCTGAGCTAATGTCTCCTGTAGTCAGGTGTATTTAGCAGTCTGAGCTAATGTCTCCTGTAGTCAGGTGTATTTAGCAGTCTGAGCTAATGTCTCCTGTAGTCAGGTAGTTAGCAGTCTGAGCTAATGTCTCCTGTAGCCAGGTGTATTTAGCAGTCTGAGCTAATGTCTCCTGTAGCCAGGTGTATTTAGCAGTCTGAGCTAATGTCTCCTGTAGCCAGGTGTATTTAGCAGTCTGAGCTAATGTCTCCTGTAGCCAGGTGTATTTAGCAGTCTGAGCTAATGTCTCCTGTAGCCAGGTGTATTTAGCAGTCTGAGCTAATGTCTCCTGTAGCCAGGTGTATTTAGCAGTCTGAGCTAATGTCTCCTGTAGCCAGGTGTATTTAGCAGTCTGAGCTAATGTCTCCTGTAGTCAGTGTATTTAGCAGCCTGAGTAATGTCTCCTTTAGCCAGGTTATTTAGCATCTGAGCTAATGTCTCCTGTAGCAGGTGTATTTAGCAGTCTGAGCTAATGTCTCTGTAGCCAGTTGTATTTAGCATTCTGAGCTAATGCCTCAGGTAGTCAGGTTTATTGCGTCTGAGCTAATGTCTCCTGTAGTCAGGTAGCTTAGCAGTCTGAGCTAATGTCTCCTGTAGTCAGGTAGCTTAGCAGTCTGAGCTAATGTCTCCTGTAGCCAGGTGTATAGCATTCTGAGCCATGTCTCCTGTAGTCAGTGTATTTAGCAGTCTGAGCTAATGTCTCCTGTGTCATGTAACTTAGATCTGAGCTAATGTCTCCTGTAGTCAGTGTATTTAGCAGTCTGAGCTTGTCTCCTGTGTCAGGTAGCTTAGCAGTCTAGCTAATGTCTCCTGTAGTCGTAGCTTAGCAGTCTGAGCTAATGTCTCCTGTAGTCAGGTGTATTTAGCAGTCTGAGCTAATGTCTCCTGTAGTCAGGTGTATTTAGCGTCTGAGCTAATGTCTCCTGTAGCCAGGTGTATTTAGCAGTCTGAGCTAATGTCTCCTGTAGCCAGGTGTATTAAGCAGTCTGAGCTAATGTCTCTTGTAGTCAGGTGTATTTAGCAGTCCGGGCTTGTCAAACCAGTGCTAAAATTGGAGCCAGAGCAAAGTCTCGTTGACCAGAGCAGACGTAGTAACGTCTCTGAGCTGGTTTGACCATGGAGATACAAGAAATATGCACTAGTCCAGAACACAGGACCTTGTTACAGTATTTACTTTCTTGCTCCCGCCACCAGAAACATCCAACCAATAAGAGTAGTGGACGTGCTTGTGTGATTTGTAATGGTGCATTTTGGTACGCTTGGATTTTTCCAGGTGTGAAACCAAACCAAACCGACCAAGGGCAAATAGCTGTAAGTTAACCAACTAACTCACCAACTGATTAGGACCAAAGCAGCGAACTACAGGTGTGAAAACGCCCTTAGTCAACTTAAGCTGGGGTCCCTGTACTCATGAGCAGCACTGTATGTTCCTGGAATTAAAAATGGAATAGGGAAAGCTGTAAATCCAGCTAAGGGTGGTTTTCACTTGTCCGGGCGGGCAAGTAAAAACTACTTGAGTAAATTTTTACTGGCATTTTATACAATAAAAACAAAAGAAATTGTCAAAAAAATTATGAACAGGCAACGGAGTTGTTAGATTTACTTGCCCGACGTGGCGTTTTACTTGCCCTGGGCCATCGGACAACCTTTATTGTTAAACCCTAAACCCTGAGCACTTAGCAGGAGCATTCATGATCAACCATTGCTTCATCTTTAGCAATATCACACTATCATGGCCCCTCCAGTATATGACCTACTTTCCATCTTTAACCCTTGTGTTGTCTTCCCGTCAAAATTGAAACTCAACACATTTGACGCTTTTTATCAATGTTTTTAACTGTTTGACATTTTCAACACTACGTAACACTAACTTATTAACTCTGGTTTTACAGTTATTTTGGGAATTTATGGTCAATAAACCTCATTTATAGGAAATTATACCTAATGTTTGAGTTACAAAAGCAGAAATTGGGAAATATTTAGAATAAAATTAAAGGAATGGATGTTGATGGATAATAACAGACTGGAATATGTCAACTTTTACTCAATAGTATTTCAAAAACACTTCAATTTATTTTTCAAATGCTATTGAATTGAATAAGACGCCCCAAAATTAATGAAAGTGGAGATTTGTACTTGCCAAAGAGCATTGTTGTGTGGAATCAATCATGTTATTTTGGGTAGTTAAAAAGAACATTGATATAGGAGAATGGGTCAATTTGACCCGAGGACAACATGAGGGTTAACAATCTATGCATCTAACCTTTAAGACCTTTTCACAGATAATAAATAACCATAAATATTCTAAATGGACGCAAGTTGATTTCCTGTTGCAGTGTATGTGAATGGCATCAACTAACAGGAAGTTAACAAGGGGCTAGGCGGCCTAGCTAAAGAATTCCATTGAAAAGGTCTATAACTTAATAGTGAATACAGTAAAGAGCGCTGTCCAGGGTGATGATCCGTGTTCAGCACTGTCAATTGTCCCAGGGCCATTATGGGGTCGCTTTATGGCAGTTTGCATATCATCTGTATCAGCGTTTTATTTGACTGGTAACCAATAAAAGGTAATTCATTAAAAAGGGCACCGCTTTGTCTCGGCTACAGCTTTGAGTCTGTCCCTCTGCTGTCCCACTGAGTCTTACTTAATGCCCCCCCCCAACACTGTCTGCTTATCTGAAACTGGGGATTATGTTGGAAGTTTCTCATTTATTCAATAATTGCTTAAAGCATTTGAACAAAGTTTTGTGTTGGAGTTTGTAACATTCCAAAATCTTAATTTTTACTTTTCATTTTCACTGTAAATGCATATCTGCATGCATAATGGTTTCATTAACCACTAATAATCTACCCTGGAAATCTCGCAAGAGCACAATTTACATTTGCTCAGCAAGTCACTCTTGCATCGAGTAATGCTGCTCATTAACTATGCCCTTGGAGCTGAGTTGCACATCAGTCACATTGGTGTATCTGATGTAGGCGGGCCTGAGACAAGCTGCACCAATCACATCAGTGTATCTGATAAAGGCGGGCTAAGATGAGGACAGCGCTGCGACGTCAAACTCCTGAATCAGTCAGTAAAAATTGGTCGTAGTATTATCCAATTGCGTGCAGGGATATTTTCAAATGTGTGCTTGGTGCCACCCCTCGAGTTGGGCCATTTCCATTACTCAGAGCCAGAACCTTAACCTTTCGGATTTGGGTCTGGATTTCCAGGCTACTAATAAATCAGTATTGGCCTTGAAAAACCAGTATGGGTCGTTCTTCAGTCAATTGTGCCAGTGGGTACATGCAGGAGACCCTGTTAAGCTTGTAGTGCGTTCTTCCACACTTGGCTCACATTTTAAAGCAAGACTCTCTGCTCTATGTACAGAATCTATACGTGTTGAGTTTTAAAGCAGTCATTTATTTCTGTGACAGAAATGCTCAATTTAACACCAAGTAAATTTAAATATATTACTACTAAGGGTGTCCCGATCAAGAATCTTTTGGCCCCCGATCGGTGTCCTTTGGTATTGGTATCTGCCAATGCTGAGTGGGATCCATTACGTTTACTTTCTTAAATGTGGATTAAATATGTAGTTGGCCTGTCAGCACGAGAAGGCAGAGATGGACAGATCAGCAGAGTACAGTAAAGAAAAGATTTAAATACACCCAGATTAACCTCTCCAGTTATTTGTTTACGTTTACTTCTGAAAACTTAGGAGGGGGAAGTGGGGCACCTTCAAAAAAGGGGGACCAGAGGGTATGTGCCAATTACAGGGGTATCACACTTTTCAGCCACCTTGGTAACGTCTATTCCAAGATGCTGGAAAGGAAGGTTCAGCTGATAGTCAAACCTTGGGTTGAAGAGGAACACTCCGGATTCTGTCCTGGCCATGGAACAACAGACCATCTCTTCATTCTCACAAGGATCCTGGAGGGAGCCTGGGAGTATGCCAAACCGGTCTACATGTGTTTTGTGGATCTGGAGAAGGCGTATGACCAGTTCCCCCGGGAGATACTGTTGGATGTGCTGTGGGAGTATGGAGTGAGGGGGTCCCTTCTCAGGGGAGACAGACTTATTTCAGGTGAGGGTTAGCCTCCGCCAGGGCTGCGCTTTGACACCAATCCGGTTTGTAGTAATTATGGACAGGATATTGAGGCCTAGTTGGGGTGGGGAGGGGTTGCAGTTTGGCGGGCTGGGGATCTCATCGCTGCTTTTTGCGGAAGATGTGGTCCTGATGGCCTTCAGCATTCACTGGATCGGTTTGCAGCAGAGTGTGAAGCGGCTGGGATGAGGATCAGCACCCCTAAATCTGAGGCCATGGTTCTCAGCAGGAAACCGATGGAGTGCCTTCTTCAGGTAGGGAGTGAGTCCTTACCCCAAGTGAAGGAGTTTTAATACCTTGGGGTTTTGTTCGTGAGTGAGGGGCAATGGAGAGTGAGATTGGTCGGAGAATCGGAGCAGCAGGTGCGGTATTACATCCAATTTATCGCACCGTTGTGACAAGAAGGGAGCGGAGCCAGAAGGCAAAGCTCTCGATTTACCGGGC
>NC_045754.1:20394258-20394358 GCF_008692095.1 Etheostoma spectabile
CCTACCCTCACCTATGGTCATGAAGGCTGGGTCGTGCCTGAAAGAACGAGATCCAGGGTACAAGCGGCTGGAATGGGTTTCCTCAGGAGGGTGGCTGGCG
>NC_045754.1:20394368-20408682 GCF_008692095.1 Etheostoma spectabile
ATAGGGTGAGAAGCTCAGTCATCCGAGAAGATCCTTCACGTCAAAAGGGGCCAGTTGAGGTGGTTCAAGCATCTGGTAAGGATGCCTCCTGGGCGCCTCCTAGGGAGGTGGTCCAGGCACATCCAGCTGGGAGGAGGCCTCAGGGAAGACCCAGGACTAGGTGGAGGGACTATTTCCCCAACCTGGCCTGGGAATGCCTTGGGATCCCCCAGTTGGAGCTGGTTGATGTGGCTCGGGAAAGGGAAGTTTGGGGTCCCCTGCTGGAGTTACTGCCCCCGTGACCCGATACCGGATAAGCGTGCAAAGATGGATCAAATTTTGCTCACAAAAACACATAGTAGTAGTAGTTTATAAAATGTGACGTTTTATTTTAAATTAAAACTACCCAATAATGTCTAGACCTACAAGTCCAGCTGAAATGATTAGACAATTAAATACTTAGTTGATTGACACTACTGTTCGGATCGTATCCAGTTTCTAAAATTGAGTACTTTTACTTATCATTTTCCTAATTATAATAACATACTTATACTACCATTACTGTGGTCAAGTAAAAGTCTATTTATGGGACACTGTAGACGCAAGACCTTAGTCAGATTTAGCTAAAATACATTAAGCTATAACAACATTTTACAGTGAGTAGAGCAGTTTACCTCGGAAAGAGACCAAAGCAACTCTCCTCAATCCCTCTTTCTCCCTCAGTGGAAGAATGATTGATCTCTCCATCGGTGATAAGAAGCTCTTTTCCATCATTCGCCTGCTGCCACCTCGGTCCCACTTTCCCCGAGCTATCATAGCAGGCCTGTCTGAGAGGCCCATGATAACGACAGGCCTGGGACATTAAGGTAAATCAATCTCGGCAAGGGAAGGGCTCACTCTGTGTGTGCGTGTGTGTGTGTGTGTGTGTGTGTGTGTGGGTGTGCGTGTTGGCCCATCTGTGTATTTATTTTTTTGCAACAGCTGACAGGGCGATGTTACACACAAACATTTACATGGGACAAGATATTTGCCTAGATACTAAACCTCAGTCCAGCATAGTCGCAATTACGTCTGACTGAATGGAAAATATACTGTACTACACTATTTTATCAAAAATTAAATTACTATATGAAGTTACTGCAACTCAATAGTGTGTTAGACTGTTGACCAGGAGTAAAATAAAGACTCTCAAGTCACCCTGTGTCAATCCTAAACTACATTTGGGAATACAATGGCTTTATTAGATTATTAGCTTTAGATGTTCCAGTAACCAACTCCAGTTGTGTACAAAGTACTTGAAAGCAGTAAAAGTACAAGCATCTTACCCAGAAAATGACTTTGGTCGAAGTAAACCATTACTGGAGTATCTGATATTTACTGCACTTAAGAATCAAAAGAAATTTTGACATTAAATATGCTTAACAATTAGAAGTCAAATTTCATTATGAAATTTATTGTGGCTTCCTTATGGTGAAGCATCATATTCAGGGTTACTACACCTTCTTCAGGATTTAATCCTAAGTCTGACATCAATAAACACAAAAAAGGGAATTTGGATTTTTTTTGTTCACTCCAACATACGAAAAGTAAAGAGTAACAAAGATGATAAGGGGAAATAGAGTAAAAGTGAAAGTTTTTCCAGAAATGTACATATACGTGAAAATTCTACTCTAGTAGTGGTGGGACGAGACGCCCAGCTCACTAGACGAGACACGAGATTGGGTTCATGAAAACGAGACGACACAAGATTTTAACCCTATTTTAAAAGAAAACAGTCATGTCATCATCTTAAAATGATGACATGACTGGAAAAATAGTCCTTTATTCGATCGAAAAGCTTACTTACAGACACTTTTATTCTTGTATCTTATTTATTTTCATGACCGTTTTTAATTGCTCTTTAAAGTTTTATGTGAAGTACAGCTGAAACGATTCCTTGAGTAACTCGAATAATTGGATTACAAAAAATCCTCGATGCAAAATTCTTTACCTCGAAGCTTCGCTTAATCACCGTAACTGACGCACCACTCGCTGCGATTCCGCAGGGATGACTGTTGCAAGCAGCGGGCTTCTGTGGACACAGGACTGACTACAAATGAAGGAAGACAGCGAAAATAGTGAGGGGTCTAAGAGAAGAGACAGGCAAGAGGGAACAACAGAAATGTTGGGATCATTTACATGCTGCCATATTGTTTCAATAGAAAACATCCAATATACTCCTCCACAACACGAGGTAACCATCTTCGTCTGCCGCTCTCGTCCACAGCGCTGTTTTACAAAACTACAGCCTGCTACTCTGCAAAAAGCCATGCTTTACAAACTATTTCCAATGAAAGCTGTCGGTTTGTAGAATAGAAAGCCTTTGTCATTATACACAAGTGCAGTACATGTGCAACGAGATTGGAGCAACCCCTTTACAGTGTCAACACAAAATATAAAATATAACAATATAAAATGTAAAAAAGTGAAGAAAAAAAAAAACAGAAAGCGCGGGGAACGTGGTGCACAGCCCTGAGAGCAACTATATACATATATAAAATAGTAAGAAAGATAAAAAGGTTTGTACGTGTATAATGCAAAAATACAGATTGATGTATCAAAGGACCTGGGTATTAAATATTGCACAGTAATGAGCTCAAGTGATTGAGAATTAAATATTGCACTGGTGAATACACAATAATGCCTTAGAGATCTAGTGGTAGAAGACTGGATCTTCTTCACTCCGTGACCAAATACAATCAAATGGACATCCTGAAATTGAACTTAGTCTTGAATTACGCTTTTTCTTATTTACATCATTTGTATCAGGGTTAATACTTAAAAGTAGAGCCCGACCAATACTTGGTTATTTAAAAATCTGATATTCCGATATCTCAGCTGATATATTGAAAAAAAAAATAATCCTGAAACGCTTAATAAAACATGAACAGATTTCTCTAAAATTAGTTATTTATGAGTTCTCACTAAAATAATAATTTGTTTTATTGTCACAACAGAGTAACGTCAAAACATATGAAAGGTCTGATAAATAAAATGTATAAAAATACAAACTTAAGATATGAAACTTAAAGTCCTTTGAACAAAAACACACAAAAAAAAAAATCAACCATTATAAAAGGCTGATATGATAGTTTGGGAAATGCCTAATATTGGCTGATAATATCGGCCCGCTGATACATCGGTCGGGCTCTAACTTAATATTAATATGTCAATATGTCATATGTCAAATAATGCCAAGCATATTATGCATTTAATTCCCATGTGAGGGAAAAATCCTGAGCTTTGACAGGTTTACCTTCCAGTGCATCAAGCTGTGCAGCCTACACTTTTTCCGCTCCATTTTATGCATATACCGTGAATACAACTTAAGAGCGATATTGTATACAGCGTGTGTGCGCGCGCGTGTGTGGTGGTGTGTGTGTTGTGTGTTGTGTGTGGTGTGGTGTTTTGTGTGTTGTGTTGGTGTGGTGTGTGTGTGTGTGTGTGTGTGTTGTGTGTGTGTGTGTGTTTGTGGTGTGTGTGTGTGTGTGTGTGTGTGTGTGTGTGTGTGTGTGTGGTGTGTGGCCCAGGTGCTATCAGAGGGAGGATTGCCCCTGACAGGAACGGTCACCATGAAGCCTGTAATTCACGCGCAGTGATGTGATCTCTGAAGACGGGGGGGGGGGGGATGAGTAATTAGACCCTGTCCTTGTGCTTGATTGCGGTCTTGTTTCTACATAAACCACTTCTACACAGGAGGCCACATTACCCTTTCTGCCGTGCTGCCTGGTTATCTTAGCGCTCGGGGGGGGGGGGGGGGGGGGGGGGTGGGGGGGGGGGGGGGGGGGTGGGGGGGGGGGGGGGGGGTGGGGGGGGGGGGGGGGGGGGGGGTGGGGGGGTGGGGGGGGGGACCCATTTCTATTTCCTCTTGACAGCTAAACTACTGTAAAGATAGTCCATGTGTGCACCTACTTCTATCTTTGCGTGTTCCTCCTCATCATCTACTTATAGATCACACCACTGAGAGGGATTCAGACACTGGAATCTTTTTTTTTTGAGTGGTCTGGAGAAGTTTTACATACACATCGCATACACATGCTCTCAGTTAGGTAAACTACTTTAAAGATCACTAATTGACCTGTAAAGACTAAACTGTGATTAAATGAGGGGCAAAACCACCTTTTTATTTGTAGATGAGAATTTAGATCGCAATACGCCCGGAATGCATCTGAACAACATGTAACTGTCTGTGTGGATCATAGTAGAGTTTTATGGTTAAATTCTTAAATATACAACATTTTATCTGCTGAATTATAACTCTTAGATTTAGTGGACAAAGGTTACACTTTACAGTGGGGGTTTGAAAGTTTGGGCACCCCAGGTAAAAATGTGTATTACTGTGCATAAAGAAGCCAAGAACAGATGGAAAAATCTCCAAAAGGCATCAAATCACAGATTAGACATTCATATAATATGTCACTAAAAGTTAGATTTAATTCCATCATTTACAAAATTTAACTTTTTGTGACTTATTATACAAATGTCTAATCTGTCATTTGATGCCTTTTGGAGATTTTTCCATCTTTTCTTGGCTTCTTTATGCACAATAATCCAATTTTTTACCTTGGATGCCCAAACTTTCAAACCCCACTGTATCTGCATCATCTTTTAGTCAGATGTGTTTAATATGTAAATAGTTATTTCTTACTAAATGATCTGTTATTGTTATGTATATCATTGTTTGCACATCACATCCCGCGCCACCTACCACCGTTCTCAATCTGTGGGAAACTCTGAACTCTAGATTGTTGAACTGTTGCGCAAAGTGTTATATCTGCGGGGGTGAAATGTGTTCTCGCAAGATGTGACATAATCCTGACGTAGGGCTGGGCGATATGGACAAAATCAAATATCACAATATATTTGACCAAATACCTCAATATTGATATGGAAACAATGTTGTATTGTTGACTATTGGCGCTTTCACAAAATATGTACACAATAAGATTTTTGATAATAATCATCATCAGACTAAGTGGGTAAAGGCAAATAATAGAACAGTTACAACAGTCTGGTAAGTTAAGAAAATAACACCACTTTACTGGAATGCAGCCTTTAAAACCAGGAAAAGACCACACTTATGTCATATTACGATATCCAAAATCTGAAACACTATCTTGTCTCATATCACGATATCAATATAATAATATATTGTCTATCCAGGTGCAATTTACTGGTGTGGTGACATCAGTACCTGGCCCCATCTCTCTCAAACTTGATGAACATTGGAGATCCTCGCAAATATCCGCAAAGGGCTCCATTTGCTATCAACAGCAATACATCTTGATAATACATGGTAAATGTCTTTTTATAGCCAAAAGGTTTTATTGTTATCATTACTGTTATTATCTTTATACTGTCTTTATTTTCGCTCTATACTGTATGTGTTTTTTTCTTGCTGAAAACTGCTGCTGGAAATTTCAATTTCCTTGCGGGAGTCATCCCAAAAGGATTAATAAAGTCTAAGTCTATACTGCCACGTTCTTAATACAAATGAAAGGAGAAACATCCTGTTTGACGTATTTTAGGACAGGCTATGTGGGCTAAATATGTGTATTGCATGTTTCTTCATATTACTTTGAGGATGAATGGATGCAGGTGCAACTGAAGATGGCTGTTGCATGGTGGGAGTGGCTGGCTGATCGGTGAGTAAACTAATGCATGCACTAATGCAGCCAACAGCCATTTTTAACATCCACAATGTCAAAAAAAAACTCAATTTGCATGATTAAATGATGGTCCGGCAGACCCAAAGAGACATCCTGTGATTGTGAAATGTATCTCTGTGATGGTGGTAAATCAATTCAAGTTCCCACCCGTTTGTTAACACCTCCCAAAAGACCTTTACCAAATACATTTTGACATTAAGTTAATGTCCTGGTCGATCGATATGCACTTCACAGACTGAACAGCAGCTTGATTCAGTGAGTAAACAAAACACTGGCTGCCTGCTGGGTGGCAAAGTTTTAATGTGATGAGCAAAAAGTATAATTTTCCTTATTATTAATCAAATATGGTAATGAATTCTAGTATTTACAACTAAAGCCAACTTTCCGACTGTTTCCCAGTCGTAGGAAAATATGAGTCTTTGTCGCCGTGCAAAGTCAGTGTGATGTCACACACTTGGAGACAAGATAGAAAAGAAAGAAGAAAAAAAAAGAGAAAAGAAAAAAATCAATATTTGATTATAAAATGTATATTTCTTATCTACATTGGTACTATCGCAACAGAATTGCGTTATCTTCACAAGCTCAACCTTGACAAGGTTATATGGGATTAACGCATGGTTGCTGCAAGCTGTGCGGTTTGAGAAGCAACAGTTCGAGGCCTCGGATATGCTGGGGAAATCCGAAGGCAGAAACTGAATACAAAGTGACTACACCTTAAAAATACGTACGAGTCCTGAAGCAAGGCATTACACCCGTTAGTGTTCCATGGAAGCTTTCAGCAGAAAACCAGAAAGGGCCGTGGAAAGCACAGGAAGGAGTAAAAAAATCAAACACCCATGAGCCAGATTATGGATTGGCATCAGATACAGTCAAGGAAGAGTAGAGGCAAAACAACTTTTTCTATGTGTGAATAAACATTCTGAGTTTCCTATGGAGTCCTGGTCCAAACATGACCCTGAGTTCTGAGACTCAGCTGCTGGGTCTAGTACGATGTACTCGGCTTACGCCTACTAACTGTACTACATGTAACAATTAGGGCGTGTCCACACAGGAGTCAATTGTCGCTCCCATCCCATCCCGAGCCCACGAAAATACTTCTGACATATCCCGATCACGTGACTGCCCCCCCCACCCCCCAGAAGAAAGACTACCAGATCCCGTCCGGCTCCCGTTTTGTTCCTTATGTTTTCTAAGCAAGTTATCAGACTCCGTTGCCCCGCTGTAGCATGTTTTTTTACATATTTGTTTTATTTATTAATGTATTTGAGTCTAGACAGAGACTGGGTTAGTATCTTACCTTCTATACGTTGTCTCCGCTGTTGCTGATTTTTTAAATATTATCCTGCATTGTCGTTGTCTGTGCACCCTTTTCCACGTCTTCTTCCATCCACGTCATGATTGGACTCCACTAGATCAGAACCAGAATCAGCTTCATTCGCCAGGTATGAAGACACAAACGAGGAATTTGACTATGGAACAGCACCACCACACGCTTCAGACTACTACCTAACTAGTATTACTACACGCTTTAAACAGTCAGATATCAGACTGATATCTGACTGTTTAAAGCGTGTATTAATACCAGTTAGGTAGTACTACTACCTAATTGGTATTAATACACGCTTTAAACAGTCAGATATCATCAGACAAGCTAAGCCTATGAAGTAAATAACGCCTCTTTATTATTATAAAACATTATTGCTAACTTGTCATTTTTTTGTTGCTATGACTGTATCTAGGTAGCCTGGATAGAGAAAATCAAATATCACAATATTCTTGATCAAATACCTTGATGTTGATATTGTAATATTGTATGGTTGACTATTGTTGCTTTGACAAAATGTTATTTACACAATGAGATTTTTGACATATTCTTCAGAAATGATTTAAGGACTTAGTGGGTAAAGGTAAATGATAGACGAGCTAGAACAGTCTGGTAAGTTCACAAGATTGCATCACTTTACTGTAATGTAGCCTGTAAAACCAGGAAAAGACAACACTTATGTCATTTTACGATAAATCCAAAATGTAAGACAACTAGTCACATCTTGCGATATCGATACAACATCGATTTATTAAACCAGCCCTACCTGGATGCCAGTTGAACTTAGCCCGGCCCACAACATTTGAGGTCAGGAACTTCGGTCTGGACTTGATCCGTTGTGGAGCAACTATGCTTGAACAAGAGCTGTCTGGACCAATCAAATTGTCAGGGCGGGCTTTATACGATGATGGACAGATGGTCAACAGTAATGTTGAATACCAGCAGACCCGCGGGACCACGTCACCCTGCACTGAGCATGCTCGTTTGGCGGTCCTCTCGAGGTCCTGTAGCTGTAACAATGAATATAGCAAATGGTTGTAATTCAGCATGTGTTCTATTAATACATCCATGGTATTATCATTATTATACGTCCAAGGGATGTATGAATGCTGTAAAGCCTGTAACGTGGCTGTAACGTCACATGCGTTTTCGGATAGTAGCTAATCAGCGGTAGCTAGCAGTTGAGTTCTGTTGACAACCATGCGTCGCTCAACATACCTCACATACTTGCTGTGATTGGTTGGAGGTCTGTCCAATTGCGTGCAGAGGCACTTTCTTTCCTAGTTAGGTTGAACCCCCCCTTCCAATAATCGCAGCCCAATGGAGCAGTATCAGACTCATAATGTGACTATATCTGAGTAAGACCACGTTGGGCTATATTAGCACTATATCTTTAATTCTTGTATTTGTATCTGGTTCTATTTTAGCCTGTTTCTCTTTTTAAACTGCTCTTTAAAAAAAGTACAATATGTAACATTTCTGCATTCAAATGTCAAAAAAACGACTATATCTATGTCATATTTTGTTGAGTTGTGTACTTTCATAATCCCAAATGTTTCCAACAATGTTCAAACCCAGAGAAATCTGGAACGTTCCATTTAGTAGCCTGTCAGTGGCGTTATTAAACGTCTACCTATTAACGTTATGTGCTACGTTGACAAGCAGTTTTAGCTCATGCTAATGCTCGGTGGGGAACGTTATAAGGTTACAACATCATTTATTAAGTTATTTTAAGTATAATTTCGAAGTAAGTACTGTTTCAATTAAAGTAAAGTTTACGTTAAATAGCACAGAGCTAACTCACGACGGACGTGGGACAGACATGCTCGCGCTTATGAGCTCTCAGGTACTGGCACAGTTGGCTCTGGAACCGAGAGGGTCGTGCACGACTTAAAACGGCACCTCTGATTCATATTTGAATCATTTAATAACCATAAAAGACAGAAACTTACCAATTGTTGCAGCTAACAAGCTAGCGGTCACGGACGTCTCTTTGGGGTCTTTCTTAGTCTCTAGAGGTGATTTTCTATCCAGCCTGGAACTTTTTTCGGAGTCGTTGAGCATTAAACCAACATACATCCAAGATTTATCCACTTGGTAATAATCCATAAGTCATCACGTTTCCGCTCATTTCTGCAGCTAGCTCCGTGCTCCGTGTCTCCTCTCTGTCTGTGTGCCGTTGCTTTCGTTTGTTAGGGAAGTGAAGGCCTGCGTTATGCCCATATATGGGCAACAGCGACAGCAAAGAGTATAGAGTGGGAAAGATAGTAATCACCCAAGTCAAACTATTCTAGTATGTGATCAAAGATATAATAGAGATAAGATACATAACTACCGTTTTACAGAGGAGAATGGCAACCCTGTTTTTAGATTTGGCATACATTTGGACCTTTTTTTTTAAAAATTTAAATAGTTTGTGCTTTATACAAGTTATGTTTATTATGTTTATTTTTTACATATAGGAGAACTGTTTTAGACAGCACAAATCCTTGTGTAGCATTGCTGTGGGTGTAAATTAATAAACATGACATTATTATGTTGATTATTGGCATTAGTGGATGTCTTGCGGGCTAAAGAGTCTAGAATTTTTTTTTAATTTGTTACCTGTGTAATTTATAATGATTACTTCTTCACAGTGGGACTGTATGGTATAGGTTTTACTGCTCTGTGTGTGATAGCAATACATATCTGGAAGATTCATGTTCCATTTTACTTATTTATTTGTCCTTAAGGGACAACTATTTTTAACATTCAAGTGACCTGAGTGCAGCACAAATTCTTTCTAATAGCCCAGTTGGTCTTGACTGTAGATAACAGGGTTGATGTTTTACAAGCTTTTACAGAAAATAAAACCAGACGGACAATGAACAGTAAAAATGACCTTAGGTCTCAGAGGGTCAGTCGGTCCTCAATAGTACCATCATAATTCGGTCTGTACCCAAAAGTACAGAGTTTGTCAACCAACCCTACTCCTCACGCATACACACACGCCGGCCTGCTATTCTCTCAAAGCAATACACCAGAACGACGCCGAAACGTGGGGTGGTAGTAGCTCAGTCCATAGGGATTTGGGTTGGGAACCGGAGGGTTGCTGGTTCAAATCCCAGTACGGACCAAAGTATGGTGGTGGACTGGTAGCTGGAGAGGTGCCAGTTCACCTCCTGGGCACTGCCAAGGTGCTCTTGAGCAAGGCACAGAACCCCCAACCGCTCTGGGCGCCTTTCCATGGGCAGCCCCCTCACTCTGACATCTCTCCATTAGTACATGTGTAGGTCCTGAGCATGTGTGTGTAATTCAGGCCTGTGTGTAATAACAACAGAGTGAAAAGTGTAATTTCCCCTTGTGGGATTAATAAATTATAATAAAAAAATAAAAAAAAAACCTTGCACAAGAATTAAGGCCACGGCATAAGCTCTGCACAGAGCCCAAGCAGAACCAGAAATCCATGTTGCTTCAACTCCAAAATAGGAAAGTTGTTGTTGCAGTACAAAGCGTAAAACAGAAGAACGTGTACTGCCTTTCACTCTACCACCTGCCTGAGTAAATCATACATGTCTACTAGAGCACATGTCACGGGTCGGTCTTAGAAGTGGCTAAATCCACAGGGAAATCTGTGGATTTTCAGGTTCAAACTAGAGATATTCCAATACTGATATTGGTAATACCTCTAACACTGCCTAATACGCCGGTATCGATATCGGGAAGTATTGGAGTTCATACACCGATCCGATACCAACGTAATAAAACCCTAAAGAAAATCTAAGTTAAAGTAGTTTATTTATGTTCCTTTTCCTTTACAACTGACTGTCAAACTGGACAATAAAAGAACCAAAGATAGAAATCATATCACATCCATATAGGGATAGTAGTATACAGATGTTAAAACACAATAAAATATATGAAACACTGGTATCAGATCAGTACTCGGTATTGGCCGATACGCAAGTTCAGGTATGAGAATCGGTATCCGGAGCAAAAAATGGCATCCGACCTTCTCTAGTTCACACTCAGAATTCAATCATTCATATGGTTTGTCCAAAGATTCAATTTCCCATGGCTATAATTTTGACTCCTTATGACAAATTTTTTAAGTTAGGTGCCAACTTGATGTTTTTAAGGAGGCCTGTCATTGCTGGGCTGCTTCTCCGCCATCGTTTCCCAGTAGAGCCCCACCCTTCCCTCCCCTCTGTCCTGTCTCTCCTGTGGAATCAGGCCTGAGCTGCAGTATCAGTATTCCTCACCTCCCAAAATTAAGAATGCAATTACAGTGGCACAAAAGACGAGGCAACGGCTCGTTCTCCTCGCCGCGGCTTTATGTTAATTAAGCGACAGGAGGTCAAAGGCAGTATGTGTAAAAGTAATCATCGAGTCACACTTTATGAATTTTAAGTGACCAGATAAAAAGGTGAGGTTTGGGAAGAGTTACACTGAGGAGAGAGGGGGCAAAAAAAAATATCGGCTCTTCTAATGGGCCACAGAGAAAATCTAGCAGAGGGATTTCAAACATTTTGCCATTTTCAGGGGACGTCTGTTTGCAAAAGATACTGGGAAGTTCACGACCGGGTCGGAGCATCGGTATGAGGCTGCTATTCATGTTGAAAGAGCCTTGTGTTGCCATTTCTATCCATGACGAGTATTCAGCGGGGGAAATACTGATGAGCTGCCCGCTTTCCCTGATTTGCAACACACACCAACTCAGTCGCCCACAATTTGCACTGCTGTCTTTGTTCCTGAATTATGTCTCAAACTGGTACCCAAAAAAATAATAATGGCAATTGCTGTTGGTGTGATGTGTCTGGATTGATAAAGTCAACTTAAATTATTTGCTTGAATGGGCCTTTGGCAGAAATAATGAAGTTTATTCATAATTAATGTAATTTCACTGAATCACAGTGTGTTCCTTGTCATGTGAGGAAAGGTAGTTCTAAACTACATATGATACTGTATATGGATATGCATCTACTGTATCTATAGGAGTAGCAAAACGTTAGTGTATTAGTGTATCTAATAGCGTCAGGGCTCGACAGTAACGGTTGCCCGGTTGCCCTTGGTAACCCCATTATATTGAGTTGATTGGCAACCGTTTCACAGCCTCTGGTTGTCCCCTTTGGCAACCATCTGTTCAATATTTGTTTTTGAATACGTACACAAATCAAAACTCACAAAACTAAAAAAATCTTATTTTAAAAGAAGTCAATATTTCATTTGGTTGTCTCCACAAAGTGGTAAACTTTGTGGTAAAATATTGTAAAACACCCCCTTTCCTTATCTGGTTTTGTCTTATAACAGCAATTTACAGTTGAAATAAGTTATTGCTATTACATTTTTAATAATCTGTTAAATTGCCCGTTTTTTTGTGCTGATCCAAAAAGCAAAACCACGATCCCATCCGTCAGTTTTCTGATCTCTCCGTTTGAGAGGGATGGGAAATTATATGGCAAACCATTCTCTCATGGTTTTATTATTAAAATGTGTGGTATAGTTACATATGAAATTAATTGCTCCAAATATTGGCAGTTTACAACATTCAATTCAATTTTATTTATATAGCGCCAAATCACAACGAGGGTTATATCACAGCGCTTTTCATAAAATAGCAGGTCTAGACCGTACTCTGTGGCAACCATATTGTCAATTTCGGCAACCAAAAGCCGATGCCTGGTTGCCTGGCAACCACATTAAAAAGTTAGCGTTGAGCCCTGAGTGTTTTTCGGAGGTTTTGTGGAAAACTTCTCCCGCGCCAGACTTTGCACCTAATGACGCTCTCATATGTATGTTTTGAGTGCTATGCTACTCATAGGACTTTCAAAAAGGGGACCACAAGCCAGGACAAGCCAAGACTTCCCAGATGGTTTGACACAGTGAGGGAGTACTGGAGCCCTGGAAGTCTGGGTTACCATTTTCTGGACTTGTGACTCCACCTGGACTCGCACACTGGTGACTTACACTTTTATGAAATTGTACAAAAGCATTCATGAAATAGGACTCTGAAGTTGGATATAGTTTCTAACTAGTTTTAGAATAGAATACAGAAGAATAGAATATACCTTTGTCATTATACACAAGATTAAAAAAAAATATTTAAATATAAAATATAAGTAGTGCAGAAAAAAAGAAGGGGGGGGAATGTGGTGCACAGTCCTGAGAGCAACTATATACAAATATAAAGTAGATAGAGATAAAGGGTTTGTATATACTTTATGCAGAACTATAGTTGGGTGCAGAAATATAGTTTTGAGTGTAGTGTATGTGTAACAGGCAGTGATGGTGTTGGACTCTGATTCGAGTTGCTATTCTCTAGACATGTGACTCGACTACAACTTGAACTAAAGGTAATGATGACTCTACTCAGGGGACTCGGGACTTGACTGGGACTTTCGGTGACTCAACTACAACACTGGATTGAGACCACGATCCCAAAATGCATTACTTCTCCAAACTCGATAGAAGCAACATCTGCATGACTGGAAAAATATATAAATCATTGGCCAAAAAGTCAATTCAACTCCCAGTAAACACGTTACCAACCATCAAAAAGTAAGAAAAACATTACACAGCAGTGAAACTAATTACTGTTTTTAAATTAAAGCTTCCTTGAAAGACTGGGCCTGTGGTTTTGAGTCAAATGGATGAAAGAAGCAGAATTGAAATTCAGGTTGGTTTCAGCCCAGTTTCACTAAGAAACTGAACAATATTGCCATTTTGCCATCCCGTAGGGCCATGCTGCTAGTGTGGCTATTACCATTGTCCTTTGCTGTTAAAACACAATGTCAATGAATGTAATCCAGGTTTTGTGCAAATGTCCAACAACATTATGTGTGCTGACATGGTTGATTTATTTGCATACTTACTGGAGATGAGGAGTTCAGTCATTGGAGACAAATCTTGCTAGCAGGTGTGATTGGAATCCAACCATCTGAATATACTTAGCCAGGCTGAATCTGGGTCATAGTGGGTTTCACTCAATCAGATCACTGTGGATCTTCTTTTTTGGTTCTCTAATGTCTCGGAAAATTACAACATGTCTGGAACTGGTGTTTTTCTTGATATAATGTTCTTTGAGTTAGTGAGCACAAAAGGAGTTTTGTCATAATTACAAAAACTAACTATTTAAGCCTAAAACTGGAGGAAAAACTATTACTGTAGAGTACCATTTTTCTAATAGCACCATAATGCATTGGTAGCAACTACTTCTGGCTGTCTGCCTGCAAATGCAAATTTCTCTCATAACCTTTGTAGGTTTAATGTCTACCTTGGGTTGCTTTGCATTGCCACCAGCAATTTTAGTATGCAAGCAGGAAAA
>NC_045754.1:20408692-20422538 GCF_008692095.1 Etheostoma spectabile
AAAGAGCAAAGTCCGACTAATTTGTTACTCTGCTTAGATTTACATTCTCTGGCCCTGGGAACAGCCGCTCGCCTGCTCCGGCCCATTTGTTCAACACTTAATAAATTGCATAGCAGGTTCAGAGAGGTGATATGATTGATTACTAGATATGGAGCTCCCTAGCAGCAATATTTGTCTGAGGACGCAGGGAGAATTAGCAATAACTATGTAGTTGGGAATTTGATGGCATAACTAGGGCGATGAAAGTGCTTATATTAAATGCAAACAGTTTTAGAGAGAGCACAGAAGAACTAAAGCTCGGTCATCAAATACAGAATGAGTTTTGTTGCCAATAACTTTCGCTTTAGCAACTTTACAACCGTTCAGCTTTATGGATATCACTACAGATATTACACAGAGCTAATGAACAATTACACATACACATTTTGCGTCTCAGATCACAAATTCACTTACCATGACCACTACTACTGTCATTAATAAACATTGTGCCAAATTATGTACAATAACGTAGCCGTCAGTGATGGTTAACCCTCATGTTGTCGTCAGGTCAAATTGACCCGTTTTCCTATATCAATGTTCTTTTTAATTCCCCAAAATAACATGATTGATTCCACACAACGCTCTTTGGCAAGTACACTTCTCTACTTTTCATTTTGGGGCGTCTTGTTCAATTTTATAGGTTTATAAGTGTTTTTGAAATAGTATTGAGTAAAAGTTGACATATTCCAGTCTGATTATCCATCAACATCCATTCCTTTAATTTTAGTCTAAATAATTCCTAATTTCTGCTTTTCTGACTCCAACATGAGGGGCGAGCGGGTGACTGTGACTTGAGGATTCAGCAGACGGCTCTGCAGAGTCGTGTTATTATGACTTCATGGCATTTCACCAAGCAATGAAGCGGCCAAAAACTACACAGCGGAAACAGTGAGTCCTGGGTTTCTTACCAAACAGTTATAAAGAATTTTTAAGGCCGATAAAGATATATCAGCCAATATATATTTAAAAAAAAAATGCATAGCAGATTTCCCTAACATTAGTTATTTGTAGTTATTTATGACCTCTCACTAAAATAATACAATAATAATTTCTTTTGTCACAACAGAACAGAGGAACATCAAAATATATTAAGGTTCTGTTAAATAAAATGTATAAAAAAACAAACTAAAAGATATGAACACATTTACTAAAAAAAATAAGAGTGTTGCCAACAGGGACGTTGTAGAGCATCCTCTGGTGAACAGACTATGCAACGCCATCACTAACAGGGACGTTGTAGAGCGTCCTCTGGTGGACAGACTATGCAACGCCATCACCAACAGGGACGTTGTAGAGCGTCCTCTGGTGGACAGACTATGCAACGCCAACACTCAGAACATGTTTGACCGTCCATTTGTATTTCATTTTTTTAAACATTTACCAGAATCATTTATTTTCAATCATTATAAAGGATTCTGATGAATGAATACTTTTAAAAAATATTTAATTTTTTTTATAAATCGGCCATTATCAATGCCTATACCGATAGATCGGGAAATGCCTAATATCGGCCTGCCAACATATCAATCGAGTTCTACTGTTTGGTGAACATCTCAGACTCAGTTTGGCAGTATCACCAGGAGTAAATTAATTTCACCTTAGTCATTTAATTGAAGGGCTCAGTAATCAGGGTAATTGCAGATAATAACCCCGGCCTGCACTGTAGGGCCTGGGGTTTTCAGCCTGTCCCTCCCCTCCACATCCCCTGTTCTCACTGATGGTGCCATTAACCGAGAGGGGCTCTGAGGCATTCCCCACTGTTCAGCATGATTAAGACAGCCTCCGACTCTTACCACCCCACCCAGGGAGGCGTGGTAAGAGTCAGACGCTGCGTGTGCCAGGAATTTTAACTGCATTAGTTTGCAACTTATTGAGCAATGTTTTTCTTCCAAATAAGAAAACATGGAAACATATTTTTAGTAGGGCAGCAACTAACAATTATTTGAAGTAAGAGCACTGTGGCCCCTATATAAAACTTTTAGGGGCAGAAAATGTATGGCCGACTCCTTACATCGACCTGCAACTCAATTTTTCATATTTCCCCCCATTTTATAATTATTTTTAATACAGAAACTACAATGGGCTTTTTTATTTTAGTTCAGTCACGTTTTCATTGAATGATGCTTAACAAATTTAAACAAAGTATTGTTGTAAATTATAACACATTGCCTCAGCCCCCAGACAGGTACTCCCACTCTCCTGAGAAAATAAAAAAAAAAAAAAAAAAAAAAAAAAAAAAACAGATCTAAGGTTCTTAGACTTCCATGTTAATAGGAAGAATAATTATTTGAATAATATCCAACACCAAGTGTGGGACATATTGAGTGATGGAGCACTATTTGTTTACAAGATAGTAATAATTTATACGTATTGAGCAGCCTATATGCATATATTCGTCGCTCACGTTACCTCTCTCACCCAAGTGAGCATGTTGCAAATACACAGGCATTTAAGTGAGGTTCTGCAGTTTTGGTGTTAAATCCCGTCCTTTTTGTCTGAGACCGAGACAACACAGAGTAAAAATGCGGTCAATGTTGTGACGAGGCCAAATGTTTTCCTTGCCAATGTAAGCCCTTTAGCAAACAAAAATGGATGATCCCCGCTGCGGATCACATGTACAATGGACTGCAACATCTTGATTTTCATGGAAACATGGTAACAACAGTGCTGTGCAGCGGAATGTGCAGACAACAAGCGTGACGCCACGATAGCGAGACACACGAGTGTAGATGACGTTACGCAGTTGAGTAATCGGACCCTGCCTCGCTCACACACACATTGACCAACTCGGTCAGACTCACTCTCTCCTCCTTATCAACATGAAATATATATAAAAAAAAAAAACGCACTGTCTCCAAAAATGGCCGCAGTCTAGAGCCCTGGAACCCCTTCGTCTTAGGCGCCAGGCATGCAGGCCGGCAGCAGGCCAGGCAGGCAGCAGGCAGGCAGGCAGGCAGGCAGGCAGGCAGGCAGGCAGGCAGGCAGGCAGGCAGGCAGGCAGGCAGGCAGGCAGGCAGGCAGGCAGGCAATGAGAGGCAAACGATACTCACGCGCACGGACAAAACTATCTGACACAAGACAAGGGAAACACAGAGGTTAAGTACAAGAGGTAACGAGGTAATGGGGAACAGGTGAGACATCAGGTGAATCACATTAGGGTGGGGCAGGTCAGACAATCAGACAGGGACAAAGCAAAGCTAGACAAGACTAGACAAGACAGGACAGGAAACAAGACTACCAAAATAAAACGGGAAGCAGAACAAACATACAGGGGAATACAAGACAGGACCAGGGAGAAAACTAAGACAAAAAAACAAAGAGACCAAGGAAAGGGGAAAATAAACCCCAACAAAAACCCCAACCCACAACAATGACCCCTTATCTGAAAGCGAGATGGAGCAGGGACCCCCTATTATATACAGTATATTGTACAACATTAAGTTGCATTAAACTGGTCCTACAATAACTTGTGGGCGGCCTAAAGCCTTTATGCACACATACTATACATACATGTGGCCCAGATGCTTGTGGATGGGTTAACCCTAACCCTTAGTGAATGCCTTACCTATAGGCCAGTAATCAGTGGGCATTCATATTTGCTAACAATATGTTGGATTCATGTTAAGGCGTTTTGTTTTTGAAAAAAAAAACAAATTACAATTTGGTGGCCCCGCTGCAGTAACTCTGAGGATCCCCTAGGGGCCCCGGACCACCTGCTGAATATCACTGATTTAAAGCTTTCATTTCATACTATACAGTCAATATTTAGGTTGTTTTGGTGAATTCTGCAATCATACTACTACCACTTGGAGAGGAAGACGCTGACTGTCAGCCATTTATGTTGTTAACTACTTTGAAGTCTTTCGAAGAATCCGGCAACTACAGAAGCAGACAATAATCTTAAAAAAATATCCAATATGTATCAGAACTGGGTGTTTTTTCCTGCCAGGAAAAAACAGTAACGAGTTTCCACAGGTGAGGATGCAACAAAATCACTGCTGCGTGGTCATTATTATCACCAGGTGCTCAGTTTCAGGGTGTAGAGAGCGTGTCCCCGAAGCGTTTCTGGTATTTCTCAGCACGGTTGTGTTTTTGGAGCAGCCTTGAGTCTGAAAATCCAAGTTCGCAGCTGCAGCAAGAAAACGGTCTGATGGTACCCCTGGTTGGGAATCCCTAGTTTGATATTTTGGCAAATACACTCATTCACTTTCTGCTGCGTGCGTGTGTGTGTGGCTGTAGCCTTGTAGATCTTCTCATCTTACCCTCCACCAGAAAGCGCCTCCACAATCACACAATCAGCTGTCTGCTCTTGCCATTTAAGACATTAAGCCAGCAGAAGATATTTGTCCTGTATCTCAATGTTGAGTTCCCTGTTTTGTAATTGATGTTACTCTGCAGACAGGATTATTGATGCCGCAGCTCAGCCGGACTGGCAGCTGCATCGTTATTAGCCAGGTGGTTGGACACCCCTGTGGGCTGGGAGGAAGTTCAATAGGCTGCCTCTGATACAGCGTTATGCTGCTGGGCCCCTAGGGAGATGATCACGGCTCAGACAAGAGATAATTAACCATCTGAGGCCGCCGGCCCACAGGCCAGCAGCCAGGTGACGAGGTGAGAGGGATAAAACCACAGGACAACACAGAAAGGAAAGCACCCCTCTGGTGTACTAACACGTGGACGTCAGGCTGGAAATAGAGACCGGCCAACATCAGACAGGATAATACGGGATGAAACTGTAACGAGGCCTGTGGGGAAACCGAGCTGTTGCAGCAGCAAATAAATATTGAACACGAAATATACACAGCAACAATTCCAGCAACAAATAGTAATAGGATCCAGCAAATAAAATGTACCAAAGTGATATTGCATAATAAAAGTAAATGCAAAAAAATATAGATGAAACCACGAGGAGAACAGCTGTCCCAGTAGAAACAAATTACAACATACAGTACATAGTATTTGCAGCATGAAATTAGTTGGGGAAAATGATAAGGCAGATGCAAGTATGAAATAATACATATATTTACACATGCTAAGTGATTTAAAAAGAATAAAAAACATCTTTTGGATTGATCTTATGTCTAATTAGAAAGAATTCGGAAAATCCAACTTTTAAGGCACCAATTTCCTTAGTATGTGCCATTTCTAAGTCTATAGCTTTTGAAGGGGGGGGGGTGAGTGGGAGACTGGGGTGTGGCCTTGACCAACTGCCACTTGCTCTTTTGAAACCATGTTGTCTCTCTCTCATAGGGGGGGGGGGGGGGGGGGGCAAATTCTCTGGCGGACAAAGAAGAGAAAGGGAGGTAACCTGCCCCTTATGACCTCATAGGAAGATTCCAGATGGGTTTACACCTATCACCCGTTCTATCACTGGGGGACCATAGGCAGGCTGGGGGAACTCATATTAATGTTAAAAAATATCATAAAGTGACATTTTCATGCCACAGGACCTTTAAGGTAAAGTGTGGCATTTAGTGAGCGCTAACCTTCAGCATTGATTCTAACCTCAGTATGTTTTTTTAAGAATCAAACCTTAGCTGATTGACTGATTTTTTCCATATGACAGGTAATTATGAACCCGCTGTACTGCCAGCTGATGAACCACACACTGAACCTGCATGCCATTATTTAAGACATGAAAAGAAATATATATATATATAAATCCCATCTTTTTCTCCTCTGTAATGTGCCTGTTCACTTTGAACATTCAGGCCAAGGCACCGATTGCAGCATCCACGTAAAGATGAAAGACCTTCTGCTTAGCTCAGGTCCCATACTGTACCACCGTCGATTAACAGAAACACTCAGGATATAGCTTGAGGACTCAATTTGTCCCGTTTTTACCGGAGATTGTCAAATCCTCCCTAATCCTAACTTTACATAACGACTCCTTTTTAAATCGCATTTGTCAGGGAAGTGAGACGATGATCATCACGCCGACTCATCACAAGAGCTGCCACATTTTCCCCTACTTCTGCCAATTTGAGCCCCTTTTGAAAAACAAGTCTGGGACCGGCTTTGGCGGAGTGTAATCCATATAGCTTCGGATCACACGTGCTCACACACAGAAACACACCCAGCGCTGAGTCTAATAAACCTTCTGCCTGTGCCCTGAGGCTGAAGGGGAAGCAACGTGATGGAGCGGACTTTTGTTGTGGACCTAGGATTAAACACTGTGTTCATTTTGTGATCAACGCCGATATTGACTTTCTGTTGTTCCATAGTCCGTTCACCCTCTCCACACTGTTGAAATGGAGATTCAGGGCTTTAAGTATTACACTGACACTAATGTAGTGGTGAGCCACCGCAGCATCTCGGCCACCTTTCAAAGTGCCTCCCGTTGAATTACTTAATTCTCTGGTCGCTCCTATTCATATTCATTAACCACATTATTGTGGTTGAAAAGCTCCTTTATGACAACACAAATGCCATCATCCTTCACTTTGGGACTTATGTAGTTGAATTGGTAACAGTTAATCTATAAATGGAAATGCCTATTATTCCACTACTCATCCATCTTAGGTGACAAAACCCAAGCTTGTCCTATATTTGTGTATTGTAGAAGTTCCTTTGAGGGATGAAAATGGTCAATCATCCATATCTGATATACATCAATGCTAAAACTATGAATGAAAAAGTCGATAGACAGGAATGAAATAACTTCAATTTCAATAAGGAATCCGGCAAGAAAGCCACATATGTGCTGGTTCCAGATTTTCAAATGTAAGAACTCCATGATTTTCTCGGCGTTGTATCATTGTGAATGACATGCGGTTGGGTTCTATTTGGTCAGACAACACATGAATTTTGAAGATGTAAAACTTGGCCACAGAAAACTTGTGATTGTTATATTCTTTTACAAATTAATCTACGGATTTAAACAGATGATGAAAGTAAGGGTTAGTCAGTCCCTACAGGATTTCGCGATTGCAAAAATTCACGCAAATTCAACCAATCACCGTGAATTTTAGCAAGATTCCAGATCGGCCCATCTGACTTTTCATTTTCTCAAAGGCAGAGCAGGATACCCAGGGCTCGGTTTACACCTATCACCATTTCTAGCCACTGGGGGACCATAGACAGGCTGGGGGAACAAATATTAATGTTAAAAAACCTCATGAAGTGAAATTTTCATGCCTTGGGACCTTTAAGTACTTTTTTTAGCAATGGCACTTATGGCAGCGATGAATGAGAAATTCAAGGAGAAGGACAAGAAGTTGGAAGAGGTGCGAAAGAACAAGGAAACCAAAGAAGGCACAGACGACTGAAAGTTGCAAACGGGGGATTGAAGAGGGTTTTTTTTGTGTCCAAAGATTGATTTATAATTTTTTCGACCAGTATTTTTTTGTTGTGTTCACTGCCCACCTTTTTGAAATAAATCCCAAGTTCCATTTTGTGTTTTTCATTGTCAATTTGTTTTGTTGTCGCGGACGTAACGTCATTGGAAATTGTCAAAATGTGACTTACCATGTTGTACAGTGGATATTGCCCTTTTTTGTGCTAATTTATGTGGCAACAATATTCTGATTGTGTTATGTTGAGGCCTTCCTTTGATAGGACAGACACAGTGAAGCTTCATTGTTGCATTTCAGATTTATGCAAATAACAATGCATGTGCCATTCCCACACATAAAGAAGTATTTATGAAAATAAACACAACACAAGTCTGTTTCTCATAAATACTTTGTATCACACCCACACAGAACTCTGGGAATGGAAAGCAGGCTTGTACATGTAGGCACTGGCTATCATACATTGAGATGCATGTAAAAAAGAATAAAACTGCTTTCACAATAGGGCTGCAAACAATGATAATTTTCACCAGCAATTCATTTGCCTACCATTTTTGTCAATTAATGCTTTGGTTTGCAAAATTCATTAATCAAGTAGTTGTTTCAGTTCTAGTACACACGGCTTTACGCTTGTACACAAAGTTAAGGCTGTGATTCTGAACAGAGTTTTATGTATCTGACCCCTGCTGTGGTATCTTATAGGGCTTTTTTCTCATTGAAAAAGTCATCCATGCTTTTATCACTGCTTTCTGGATTATTGTCATTCTTTATATATGGGTCTACATCAGAAATCTTTAAATCGCCTCCAGTTAGTCCGAAACGCTGCTGCTCGCCTTTTAATTAAAACAAAAAAAACGTAAACACATAACGCCAGTCTTGGCCTCCCTCCACTGGCTACTTGTCCGTTATGGGATAGATTTTAAGATGTTATTGCTTGTTTTTAAGGCCTTAAATGGTTTGGCGCCTCCTTATCTGGCTGATCTCTTATGCCACCATTCTCCAGTCAGAATGCTGAGGTCAACCAATCAGCTGATCTTGGATGTCCTGAGATCAAAGCTAAAAAATAAGGGCGAAAGAGTCTTTTTGCAGTGGGCGCCCCCACCCTATGGAACTACCTCCCCATGCATATTAAAGCTCCACAGACCCTACAAACGTTTAAATCGCTGCTTAAGACGCACCTGTTTGCCGTAGCTTTTAACCCTCGTTAACCTGGATTCTGATGTTTTAAAGTGTTGTTTGTCTCCCTTTGATTCACTTTGATTGGAGTCATTTTTACACTTGTTATTAATGTATTTGACGTCGACCGTGTTCAGCACTTTGGTCAACTGTTGTTGTTTTTAAATGTGCTATAGAAATTAAATTGACATTGACATTTTTCCCCTTTTTTTTCTTACAAGTTTGAAAAAAACTTGTAGAAACCTGAGCGCCATGCTTGCATGTAACTGCCACTAGGGCTGGGCAAAATCTGAAGAAAATATAATATTACGATATTTTTTGTCATTTTTGTGTTGACTATTGGTGCTTTCGCAAAGTATTTACACAATGAGATTTTTGATGAATAATCATCAGTAATGTGGATATAAAGACTAAGTGAGTAATAATAGCCAGATAAGTTCAGAAAATGACATCACTTTACTATAATGCAGCCTTAAAAACCAGGAAAAGACAACACTTATGCCATATTACGATATCCAAAATCTGAGACGATATCTTGTCTCATACCACGATATTGATATAATATTGATATACTGTCTATCCAGATTTTGCGAGGTGCAATTTACTGGAGTGGTGACATCAGTCCCAAAACCGCAAAAGGTTGCCAATTTAATCACCATCATTATTCCATTTATTCCACAAAATGAAAGTATGAGACGTCCAAAAACATTTACAGTACAAGAACAGAGGGTAATATGATTGTCCTGATATGGAAAAAGAAATCAAAATAAAGACGCTGAAAAAACAGTTGACAAAAATTCAATGTGTTGCTAAAAAAAAAACTGTTGGGTTTCTGGGAATAACATCCCAGAGTACGGTCTAGACCTGCTCTTTTATGAAAAATAAAGTTAACTGTTGTGTTTTGGCGCTATATAAATAAAATTGACTTGAATATTACGATATCAAAATCTAAGATTATATCTAGTCTTATAATTGATATAATATCGATATATTGCCCAGCTCTAGCTGCCACCACTGCATTTCAGGCCGGAGTGAGCAACACCTGCTACTTGGCCCTCAACAGCTACGGCCAGTGGGACTTGATCAATCATACCGTGACAGCCCCTCTACCAAGATACCAAATTTAATTATGAAAGCAATAAATAACCTTTCCTAGGACTTTATAGATCATCTGCTGCTCAGGATCCGCAACTGGTGAATTATCTTCCCGCAGGGAGCATCCCATCTTTGGGAGTGGGGTGATAGATTACCGACACGAGGCTTCTGAGGCTGAAATATTTATTTACATCCATAGTAAAATGCTCTCATTATTGATGCTCTCCATCCTCGTGTGGAATTACGACTTCAATCCCACTTTTCTTTTTTTTTTTAAATGAGTAAACAAGAAGTGGGTGCGTGATGGTGTTTGGCGAAACTTTTGAAAAGCAGCGAGCGTATTTGTTTGAATATAATGTGATTATGCCAGTGTGAGAAGAAGCATTTCACTTGCTGTTGTAACTATAAACAAATTGCCATCTGATTTATATTAACAATTTTCTACCATCTGTGGTTTTGGAAATGATGATACAGTGCATGGACTGTTATCCTATCACCCACACACGCACACACATACGTCTACTCTATTACTATTAGTTAAATACTGATTATTTATAAGTAGGACTTTTAGAGATAATAAGTCACTAAAGTAACTTTTTTGGTGTTACAAGAGCTTTTTTGTTGTTTTATCCCACTCCGTACTTCTATCCACCCTTTTCATGTCTCTTTCTGTGTTCTCAAGGATGACAACGGCTGTTTGTGGTGTGCATACTCAGATCGTTCCTGGCAGTCTGAAGGTTATAAACAGCAGTAGAAGCAAAGTGAATTTACTCTGGATACTTCAGAGCGTCAAGATATATCAGCGAGGATCTCGAGTGAAGGGAGGACGGGAGGGGAAGGAGGAAGAAAAGAATCAAATAAATTCAGAGGCAGGCTGGCAGACATTATGTCCATTTGTCACCTCGCGTCGAATGAAAGGCCCGTATGAATGGAGTCTATTATGAGAAGAGAGAGCCGCTAAGCTGCTTGCCACTGTTGATTTCTTGCAGCGGTCGATAAATTGAGCGAGGCCTACGCGGGCCCGGCATGTTCCGTTAAACAGCGAGTGCCGCTTGGCGTGTCGCACTTTTTCCCCAACGCTCGAGCAGTTTCCCATGATTGCTATTCTCTGTATTGATTTGCAGTATTCATGTGCTCGCCATGCAGAGAAGGCAGAGGAGACAGATGCTGTCTTTTTTGGAAGACATAATTGTCCTAAGAATACCTCTGGTGATACAGTACCGCACATTAAACCAACATTAGCCCTGAGGGCTGCAACGGACATCGAATTCCTGTTCACACACACATTTACAGATGTACACCGAGCCCTGAAGGTCTGATATTGGCATAACACCATGCCTTATATCCGCTTCATTTAAATGCTTTCAACTTTAGACGATCAAATCCGCTCCCATTATGTAAATGCTGCTTCACTACACAATCGTTACACTTGGGTAATAGCTAAACAACTGTCTAAAAGTATAATGAGAGATTTGTGTCATTTGGCAGTGTTCAAAGCTTCCATGTGTGTGTTTAATCACCATGATGGGATGCCTCAGCCTCACCGACATAACTTACCCTTATTTTCATCGTTGAATAATCTGTTGTTTATTTTCTCGATTAGTAGCTTGGTCTATAAAATGTCGAATAAAATGGTAAAAAATGTCGATCGGTGTTTTCCTAAGCCCAAGATGACACTGACGATGATTTGTCAAACCAATTAACAAAATAGTTGCCGATTCATTTAATAGTCTAGAATTGAATAGCCTTTGCAGCTCTACAAGATATGATATGGACAAGGAATGTATTCTTCCTGCTTTAAAAATGTTCACACCAATCTTCTATTTTCAAACTGCCAGTTGAGTTGATTGAGAATGATTACATCTCCGATCTCATTTGAAGGAGCACTGGTTGCTTTTTACATGACTTGAAGCTGTTTTTGCGTCAGCTCATTACAAACTTAATGGAGCCACGGTTTTAACCAACGTCGACTGGCATCTGGCTCCTCAGAGCTTAGCCACATTCACACAAAACCCAGAAACAAGTTCTTCTGTTCAATCAAATCTAAATGAGGGCATGTGGAGGCTTCGACAGTTGTTGGCAAAAACAGCTTTGTCTCCATTTTAAGAAGAAAAATACTTTGAGAATGACATTTGACGCCTACTCTGTAACTTGAAAACTTTTCTGGAAATATCACTAGGTGGCTTGTGCAGCGTCCAATCTATTTCTGTGTATTAAATAAATCTACGCTGGCCTGGTTTAGTCACACAAAGGTAGTTTATTAAGAGTAAGGTGTGAAAACAGAATTTGCCTGCAGAGAGCCCGTCCGCTCTTATATCACAGCGATAGAACTGTGCCATAAGCGGCACAACAACATTTCTCCTACAGGTTCCAACATGTGTCCCGTGTCCTAATCACCAATCCGTAATCTTTCCTCATCTTTCTCCCTCCCACTAGACTGCGTGCCTCTTCCTCATTATTCACCCTCAATTATGTGACGAGTGTGTCCTGCACTGCTTAATTACTTCATCCAGGAAGATGATAAGTTCATTTTGTGATTAACCCTCCGACACCTGAGCAGACAAAAATATCATGAGGCCATTATCATTTCACTTTCGTGAACTTGCAAAATTCCACGCTGTCAAATATAAACACAGCAATTAAAAAAAAAAACGGGGGAAAAAGAAAAGAGGCATGTATTATTCATTCATTAGTCATTTCAGCCACATCAGTACACGGACTCAACAATAAATAGCAATCTGTTAAATTAAATCAGAACCTGTTTGTGGCATAGAAATGAATTCTCATCAGGGCCTTGGCAGCATTGTCATGTTAAGAAGATGGCAGGAAACAAGATGCAGGTACGCTTTAATTAGTGCTCAGGCGCGCTGATGGCTTCCCTTCAATTCTCTCTCTATCCACTGTACTATCTCCTCTGATTACTGGCATTACAGCAAATTTGCAGTTGATAATCAGCCTCAGATTCCTGCTAAATTTTTCATTACGCTGCTGGAGATGTCACTTGGGCTTTGAGTCTGCATTAATAGGGTTTAATCTAGAAGTGTTTGTGTGTGCAAGTGTGTGTATGTGTGTGTGGGTGTGTGTAGCCACGCTAACAAGACGCCTCTTACACATCACACGTCAGGTACAATCTTGTAAGTATTCCCGGGAGGCCACTTGTTTAACAATTACCCTTCATACTTCATTATTTCATATTGGTGGAGAATGATTACATCCAACCCTTGGAGCACAGGGCTTGACAGTCTCAGCGCTATGAAAAGTGCCCATTATATACACCGTCCTATGTAACATATTCCCACCGACACACTTTCCTTGCCTGAATTCTGACACTAAACTATGGAGGCACAGACATAATTGGGAAAACATTTTACGTAAGTTCAAGTGCCCAGTATTCAAAAACGTCGTTGAAATTGCTCAAATTCCTGAAGCTCAATTTGGATCTAGAAATTTAAATCAAGTCTGTTTGCTTTTCTTTTATGAACGGGATCTCTGCTAAAGGGTCTTCAATATGCCCTATGATGGCTTCATACTTGATATGCTAAAAGACTAAAGCTGAAGTTGCAAAAAGTATGCATCTTCACCGGCTGATGACATTTGTACTGTAGAAGACAGAAATAAAGGAGCACTACTACTGTCATTACTAAACATTGTGTTGAAACATATAAACAATAACGTCACCATCAGTGGGCTTATCTGACCTCTGTTAAAGGTCCCATGACATGGTGCTCTCATTTTATATAATGTAGACCTTAGTGGTCCCTAATACTGTATCTGAAGTCTCTTTTATATAGACCTTAGTGTTCCCCTAATACTGTGTCTGAGTCTCTTTTATATAGAACCTTAGTGTCCCCTAAACTGTACTGAAGTCTTTTTATATAGACCTTAGTGGTCCCTAATACTGTATCTGAGTTCTTTCTATGACCTTATGGTCCCCTAATACTGTATCTGAAGTCTTTTATATAGACCTTAGTGGTCCCCTAATCCTGTATCTGAAGTCGTTTTATATAGACCTTAGTGGTCCCTAATACTGTATCTAAGTCTCTTTTAAAGACCTTGTGGTCCCCTAATACTGTTCTGAAGTCTCTTTATATAGACCTTAGTGGTCCCTTATGTATCTGAAGTCTCTTTTATAGACCTTAGTGGTCCCCTAATCTGTATCGGAAGTCTCTTTTATATAGACCTTAGTGGTCCCCTAATACTGTATCTGAAGTCCTTTCACCAAAATTCAGCCTTGATGCAGAATT
>NC_045754.1:20422548-20422659 GCF_008692095.1 Etheostoma spectabile
TAGAGCCAGTCCCACAATGAGCTTTTCCTCAGTATGTGCCATTTATGTACATGCCACTTACCCCCTTATGACCTAATAAGTTTCCAGATCGGCCCATCTGAGCTTTCATTT
>NC_045754.1:20422669-20425341 GCF_008692095.1 Etheostoma spectabile
AGAGCAGGATACCCAGGGCTCAGTTTACACCTATAACCATTTCTAGCCACTGGGGGGCCATAGGCAGGCTGGGGGAACTCATATTAATAGTTTGAAAAACTCATAAAGTGACATTTTCATGCCATGAGACCTTTAAGGTAAAGTGTAACCTTTAGCGAACACTAACCTTCAGCATTGATTCTAACCTCAGTATATTTTTTTTAAGAAACAAACCTTAGCATATGGACTGATACTGTAAATTCCACATGCCTGCAAACATTTCACATACCCCTAATTGGCCTGCCACAAAGTTTGTACATTTAAAATGCATGTCTACAACATAAGTTATACAACAGGGATTTCCACTCTATATTTCTATTAATATTCCATCTACTACCACATATTCCAACTAACAACTTCTCAGACTCCACATGACAGGTAATTAGGAACTCGCTGTACTCCCTGCTGATGAACCACGCACTGGACCTGCATGCCATTACAGCTTGTCGAGGGAGTCGGGGTCTCCTGCCGCCGAGACTCAAAGGCAGGGGGGGCCGCAGCAAGATTCAAGATTCAGGAATAAAGAAATCTTGACTCTTTGAAATTGTGTGCAAAGTTCACAGCTTAAAAGAATACAGCACAGAAACAATTAACCCTCATGTTGTCCTCGGGTCAGATTTGACCCGTTTTCAGTTTTCTTATCACAAAAACTGGGCCTTGGAAAATGTCAACATTAGAAATATCAAATAACTTTGAAAAAAAAAACATCTAAAAAAAGCACCCACAACATTGAAAAAGTGACAAAAAAAAGTTTAAAAAACCCCCACAATGGTTAAAAACACTGTGGAAAAGTCAAGTTATTATTTATATGAATTAAACTAAATAAATGCTTCAATGATTATATGGGTGTGCAGAGCATGTAGAGTATAGAACGTCTAAAAAAAATAGATATTAGATACATACAGTAGGGAAAGAGTACAAAGTATAAATATCCATATTTAAAGTGAAACAGAGAATAGAGAATACGATTATTAGAGAATAATTCCAAACAGATTATCTTGTACATGAATATTCAGATTGATTGGAGTGTTTAGTGTGTTTCATTGTCCCACAGTCTGACAGCAGTGTGGAAGAAGCTGTTGTTGAACCTTGTGGTCCTTGTTCTCAGCGCTTGCTAACGTTAGCTTCTTGTCTCATCTGGGGTCTGATAACCTGGGGCCTTCTTGCACGAAACCAGGATAAGGGATTAAGCCGGGATATTCAAGTTATCCTGGATGAATTTAGGAGAATTTGGAGATTTATTCTTTGCGGCTAGCCTGGTCCAGAGCAGGCTAACAGCCGGGCTAAGATTAATCCTGGAGTCTCATGTGTCAAATCAACTGCCGTCTGATCCGAAATAAACGTGTTTAACAGTTATTCGTTGTCTTCTGCATGTGTTCGCTTTATTTTTTTAACATGCATTAGCCTACTGTCACTATTGTGTGCGAGTTTGATTAAACCCTACTACATTGTTTTAGATGGTTAGGAATGGTTCACTTGCACCCAATGCGGAGTGGGCTTTTCCCGGTGGGACGGTACGGTTTCGAAGCTGCCTGACATGCGGTCGCTGCCCGTTGGCCGCTGCCCGGTGGCCGCTGCCCGGCTGCAGACCTGTGCATCGCGTCAGGTCCAGTCTCTCTGTAAATGAGATGAGCGACGCAGCGTCCGTGGTCTCAGCTTCAGGTTTCTCAGGACGCGCTCCGAGATTAGTGTGTACGATAATTAATGTAGCGTATTCCCAGATGATAATATGGCAGACTGGTCAGAGACCAATCATTCTTGCTTTCATGTTCTTGCGCTTGTCTCTCAATAAAGGACAGTTTGTGTTATGCTTAATATGTAGCCTATGTTTTTTATTATGCTACTTTGGTTTATAACCTTCTGATAAGTTCCACATCCTGGACCAATAACTGGCCTATATTCATTAGCTACGTGTAGTGTAGTTTACATTCATCACCGGGAACACCACAACGGTGTCTAAATCTTTTTATTTTGGTGCGGGTCACTTGTCGAAGAATAAACCATGATATAGTTTTAAAATGCTCACAGCGGGTATGAAGTCACTGACTTCTTTTTCTAGTTGTTGTCCCTTCTGATTGTTCTGATAGACATTATTGTAACAAGAATTAGACATAGCTTATAGAGATTGTGCAATGTTGTAAAACAAGTTCTCGCATTGTGAATAAGGGTTTGAAATTAAGCCTATAGTCCGTAGGGTATATTTCCAGAGGAACATTAATTCCCTCGGCTCACTTTTAAGGCTAAGGCTAAATAATAATACATTGTATTTATATAGTGCTTTACATAGTTAGTCAAAGACACTTTACAGTAAAACCAGCACATTTATCACATAAAAATAGAACATGGACGACAGCAATATTTAAAAGCAATTAAAACACAGTGTAGCCTACAACTTTGTAAAAATGTGGAGTGACTAGAGGCTAGTGAGTATATTTTTTTACTCCATACACATTCAGTGGTCCGCTATGCTGTGCTTTTGCTCTCCGTTTGAGCCGTCATTTTCCCTTTTTTCTTCCCCTCCTCGTTACTGTCCATTAGAAGCTGCTGCTCATTGGGTGAAACATATAGCGCATGGGTCTTCTCAATTCTGCATCAGTAAATCTGTGATCGATACCGTGGTCTATTTGAGAAAG
>NC_045754.1:20425366-20442636 GCF_008692095.1 Etheostoma spectabile
CTTTATTCGGTGTACAGTATGCAACGACAGGTCAAAACAACCAACAAAAAAAATAGAGCACAGTCCTGACTACAATTTTCGTATATCCTGGGACCATGTCTTAGTACTGTACTTCCTCATGGCTCGTGTGTCGGGGGGGGGCCTCTCGCCTGGCGTCCGGGGGCCCATTTGGTCAACCTGAATAAATTGCATAGCATGTTCAGAGATGTGAAATGATTGATTACTAATATGGAGCTTCCTAGCAGTCAAAGATTTGTCTGAGGACGCAGGGAGAATAGCAATAAACTATGTAGTTGGTAATTGATGCCATTAACTAGGGCGTGCAAAGTACTATATTAAATGCAAACATTTGGAGTAGAGACACAAAGACACTAAAGATCGGTCATCAAAATAAGAATGAGTTTGTTGCCATAACGTTCGCTTTAGCAACTATTACAAACGTGTCAGCTGTATGGCATATACTACAGATATTACCAGAGCTACTGAACAAGACATACCAGACACTTTGCGTCTCAGATCCACATTCACTTACCATGACCACTACTACTGTCATTATAACCATTGTCAGCCAAATTATGTACCATCAAACGTTAGCCGTCAGTGATGGTTAAACCTCTGTGTAGCAGGACCGGGTAATGGACCCGTTTTTCCCTATATCAATGTTCTTTTAATTCCCCAAATAAAGCATGATTGCTTTCCACACACGCTCTTTTGGCAAGTACACTTCTCTACTTTCATTTCTGGGGCTCTTATTCTCCAATTTTAGCAGGTTTATAAGGATTTTTGAAAATAGTATTGAGTAAAAAGTTGACATTTCCAGTCTGTGATTATCCACATCAACAATCAATTCCTTTAATTTTAGTCTAAATAATTCCTAATTTTTGCTTTTCTGACTCCAACATTAGGGGCGAAGCGGGTCTGTGACTTGAGGTTCAGCAGACGGCTCTGCAGAGTCTGTTTTATGAACTCATGGCATTCACCAAGCAATGAAGCGGCCCAAAAACTACACAGCGAAACAGTGGAGCCTGGGTTTCTTACCAAACAGTTATAAAGGAATTTTTAAGGCGATGTAAGATATATCACCACTATATTTAAAAAAAAAATGCATAGCAGATTTCCTAACATTATTATTTGTAGTTATTTATGACCTCTCACTAAAATAATACAATATAATTTCTTTGTCACAACAGAACGAGGAACATCAAATATATAAAGGTTCTGTTAAATAAAAATGTATAAAAAAACAAACTAAAGATATGAACACATTTACTAAAAAAAATAGAGTGTTGCCAACAGGGACGTTGTAGAGCATCCTCTGGTGAACAGACTATGCAACGCCATCACTAACAGGACGTTGAGAGCGTCCTCTGGTGGACAGACTATGCAACGCCATCACCAACAGGGACGTTGTGAGCGTCCTCGGTGACAGACTATGCAACGCCAACACTCAGAAGTGTTTGACCGTCCATTTGTATTTCATTTTTTAAACATTTACCAGATCATTATTTTCAATCATATAAAGGATTCAGATGAATGAATACTTTAAAAAAATATTTATTTTTTTATAAATCGGCCATTATCAATGCCTATACCGATAGATCGGGAAATGCCTAATATCGGCCTGCCAACATATCAATCGAGTTCTATGTTTGGTGAACATCTCAGACTCAGTTTGGCCGTCATCACCAGTAAATTAATTTCACTTAGTCATTTAATTGAGGGTGTAATCAGGGTAATTGCAGATAATAACCCCGGGCTGCACTGTAGGCCTGGGGTTTCAGCCTTCCCCCCTCCACATCCCCTGTTCTCACTGATGGTGCCATTAACCGAGAGGGGCTACTAGGCATTCCCCATGTTCAGATTAAGACAGCCTCGCACTCTTACCACGCCACCCAGGGAGGCGTGGTAAGATCAGACGCTGCGTGTGCCAGGAATTTTAACTGCATAGTTTGCAACTTATTGAGCAATGTTTTTCTTATCCAAATAGAAAAATAGAAACATATTTTTAGTAGGGCAGCAACTAACATTATTTGAAGTAAGGCACTGTGGCCCCTATATATAAAACTTTTAGGGGCAGAGAACATGTATGGCCGACTCCTACATCGACTCGCAACTCAATTTTCATAGTTCCCCCCATTTATTAATTATTTTAATACAGAACTACAATGGGCTTTTTTATTTTAGTTCAGTCACGTTTCATTGAATGATGGCTTAACAAATTTAAACAAAGTATTGTTGTAAATTATAACAACATTGCCTCAGCCCCAGACAGGTACTCCACTCTCCTGAGAAAAAATAAAAAAAAAAAAAAAAAAAAACAGATCTAAGGGTCTTAGACTTCCATGTAATAGGAAGAATACATTATTGGAATATAATCCAACACCAAGTGTGGGACATATTGAGTTGGACACTATTTGTTTGACAAGGATAGTAATAATTTATACGTATGAGCCGCCTATATGCAATATATTCGTCGCTCACGTTACCTCTCTCACCCAAGGAGCATGTGCAAATACACAGGCATTAAGTGAGGTTCTGCAGTTTTGGTGGTTAATCCCTCCTTTTTGATCTGAGACCGAGACAACACAGAGTAAAAATGCGGTCGATTGTTGTGACGAGCCAATGTTTTCCTTGCCAATGAAGCCCTTTAGCAAACAAAAATGGATTACACCGCTGCGGATCACATTTACAATGGACTGCAACATCTTGATTTTCTGGAAACATGGTAACAACAGGCTGTGCAGCGGAAGTGCAGACAAAAAGCGTGACGCCACGATAGCGAGACACACAGTGAGATAACGTACGCAGTTGAGTAATCGGGACCCCTCGCGCTCACACACACATGACCACACGCGGTCAGACACTCACTCATCTCCTCCTATCAACATTAATATAATAAAAAAAAAAACGCACTGTCTCCAAAATGGCCGCAGTCTAGAGCCCTGGAACCCCTTCGTCTTAGGCAGCACAGGCAGGCAGGCAGGCATGCAGGCACAGGCAGGCAGGCAGGCAGGCAGGCAAGCGCGCAGGAGGCAGGCAGGCAGGCAGGCAGCAGGCAGGCAGGCAGGACGGCAGGCAGGCACGGCAGGCAGGCAGGCAAGAAGAGGCAAACGATACGTCACGCACGACGGGACAAACTATCTCCACAAGACAGGGAAAACACAGAGGTTTAGTACAAGAGGTAACGGTAATGGGAACAGGTGAGACATCAGGTGAATCACATTAGGGTGGGGAGTCAGACAATCAGACAGGGACAAAGCAAAGCTAGACAAGACTAGACAAGACGGACAGGAAAACAGACTACCAAAATAAAACGGGAAGCAGAACAAACTACAGGGGCAACCAGACGGACCAGGGAGAAACTAAGACAAAAAACAAAGGACCAAGGAAAGGGGAAATAAACCCCACAAAAAACCCCACCCACAACAATGACACCCTTATCTGAAAGCGAGATGGAGCAGGGACCCCCTATTATATACGTATATTGTAAACATTAAGTTGCATTAAACTGGTCCTACATAACTTGTGGGCGGCTAAAGCCTTTATGCACACATACTATACATACTGTGGCCCAGATGCTTGTGGATGGTTAACCCAACCCTTAGTGAATGCCTACCTATAGGCCAGTAATCAGTGGGCATTCATATTTGCTAACAATATGTGGTTCATGTTAAGGCGTTTGTTTTTGAAAAAAAAAAAACAAATTACATTTGGTGGCCCGCGTCAGTAACATCTGAGGACTCCCTAGGGCCCCGGACCACCTGCTGAATATCACTGATTTAAAGCTTTCATTCAATCTATACAGTCATATTTAGGTTGTTTTGGTGAATTCTGCAATCATACTACTACCACTTAGAGGAAGACGCTTGCTCAGCCATTTATTTGTTAACACTTTGAAGTCTTCGAAGAAATCCGCAACTACAGAAGGCGACAATAATCTTAAAAAATATCCAATATGGATCAGAACTGGGTGTTTTTTTCTGCCAGGAAAAAAACAGTAACGAGTTTCCACAGGTGAGGATGCAACAAAACTCACTGCGCGTGGTCATTATTATCACAGGTGCATCAGTTTCAGGGTGTAGAGAGCGTGGTCACCGAAGCGTTTCTGGTATTTCTCAGCAACGGTTGGTTTTGGGACGCCTTGAGTCTGAAAATCCAAGTTCGCAGCTGCAGCAGAAAACGGTCTGATGGTACCCCTGGTTGGGAATCCTAGTTTGATATTTTGGCAATACACTCTTCCTTTCTGCGCTGCGTGTGTGTGTGGCTGTAGCCTTGTAGATCTTCTCATCTTACCCTCACCAGAAAGCGCCTCCACAATCACACACATCACTGTCTTCTTGCCATTTAAGACATTAAGCCAGCAGAGATATTTCCTGTATCTCAATGTTGAGTTCCCTGTTTGTAATTGATGTTACTCTGCAGACAGGATAATTGATGCCCGTCAGCTCGCCGGACTGGCAGCTGCATCGTTATTAGCCAGGTGGTTGGACACCCTGTGGGCATGGGAGGAAGTTCAATAGGCTGCCTCTGATACAGCGTTATGCCTCGGGCCCCTAGGGAGATGATCACGGCTCAGACAAGAGATAATTAACACCATCTGAGGCCGACCGGCCACAGGCCAGCAGCCAGGGTACGAGGTGGAGGGATAAAACCACAGGAAACACAGAAAGGAAAGCACCCCTCTGGTGTACTAACCACGTGGACGTCAGGCTGGAAATAGAGACGGCCGACATCAACAGGATAGAACGGGATGAAACTGTAACGAGGCCTGTGGGGAAACCGACTGTTGCAGCAGCAAATAAATATGAACACGAAATATACACAGCAACAATTCCAGCAACAATAGTAATAGGATCCAGCAAATAAAATGTACCAAGTGATATTGCATAATAAAGTAAATGCAAAAAAATATAGATGAAACCACGAGGAGAACAGCTGTCCCGTAGAACAAATACAACATACAGTACATAGTATTTGCAGCATGAAATTAGTTGGGAAAAGTTAGAGCAGAATGAAGTAGAATATATACATATATTTACAATGCTAAAGTTGATTAAAGAGGAATAAAAAAACATCTTTTGAATTGATCCTTAATGTCTTAATTAAAGAATTCTAAATCCAACTTTTTAAGGACACCAATTCCTTATGTGCCATTTCTAAGTCTATAGCTTTTGAAGGGGGGGGGGGGTGGTGAGGTGAGACTGGGGGTGTGGCCTTGACCAACTGCCACTTATGGCTTTTGAAAGCCATGATGTCTCTCTTCATGGAGGGGGGGGGGGGGGGGGGGGAAGAGAATTCTCTGGGCGGACAAAGAAGAGAAAGGGGAGGTAACCTTGCCCCTTATGACCTCATGGGAAGATCCAGATTGGTTTACACCTATCACCCTTCTAACACACTGGGGGACCATAGGCAGGCTGGGGAACTCATATAATGTTAAAAAATATCATAAAGTGACATTTTCATGCCACAGGACCTTTAGGTAAAGTGTGGCATTTAGTGAGCGCTAACCTTCCAGCATTGATTCTAACCTCAGTATGTTTTTAAGAATCAAACCTTAGCTATTGATGATTTTTCATATGCAGGTAATTATGAACCCGCTGTACTGCCGCTGATGAACCACACACTGAACCGCATGCCATTATTTAGACATGAAAAAGAAATATATATATAATATAAATCCCATCTTTTCTCCTCTGTAAGTGTGCCTGTCACTTTGACATTCAGGACCAAGGCACCGATTGCAGCATCCACGTAAAGTGAAAGACCTTTGCTAGCTCAAGTCCCATACTGTACCCACGTCGATTAACAGAAACACAGGATATTAGTTGAGGACTCAATTGTCCGTTTTTACGGGATTGTCAAATCCTCCCTAATCTAACTTTACATAACGACTCCTTTTAAATCGCATTGTCGGGAAGTGAGACGATGACATCACGCCCGACTTCATCAACAAGAGCTGCCACATTTTCCCCTACTTCTGCCAATTTGAGCCCCTTTTGAAAAACAAGGCTGGGACCCGGCTTTGCGGAGTGTAATCCATATAGCTTCGGATCACACGTGCTCACCAAACACGAAACACACCCAGCGCTGAGTCTAATAAACCTTCTGCCTGTGCCTGAGGCTGAAGGGGAAGCAATGATGAGCAGACTTTGTTGTGGACCTAGGATTAAACACGTGTTCATTTGTGATCAACGCCGATATTGACTTTCTGTTGTTCTATAGTCCGTTCACCCTCTCCACACTGTTGAAATTGGAATTCAGGGCTTAGTTAACGACACTAATGTAGTTGAGCCACCGCAGCATCTCGGCCACCTTTCAAAGTGCCTCCGTTGAATTACTTAATTCTCGGTCGCTCCTATTCATATCATTAACCACTTATTGTGGTTGAAAAGCTCCTTGATGCAACACAATGCCATCATCCTCACTTGGGACTTGTGTTGTTGAATTGGTAACAGTTAATCTATAAATGGAAATGCCTATTATTCCACTACTCTCCCTTTAGGTGACAACCCAGCTTGCCTATATTTGTGTATTGTAGAGTTCCTTTGAGGGATGAAAATGGTCAATCATCCATATCTGATATACATCAATGCTAAAACTATAATGAAAAAGTCGATAGACAGAATGAAATAACTTCATTTCAATAGGAATCCGGCAAGAAGCCACTATGTGTGGTTCCAGATTTTCAAATGTAGAACTCCATGATTTTCTCGGCGTTGTATCTTGTGAATGACATCGGTTGGGTTCTATTTGGTCAGACAAAACATGAATTTGAAGAGTAAAACTTGGCCACAGAAAACTTGTGATTGTTATATTCTTTTACAAATTAATCTACGATTTAAACAGATGATGAAAGTAAGGGTTAGTCAGTCCCTACAGGATTTCGCGATTGTGCAACAATTCACGCAAATTCAACCAATCACCGGGAATTTTAGCAGATTCCATCGGCCCATCTGACTTTCATTTCTCAAAGGCAGAGCAGGATACCCAGGGCTCGGTTTACACCTATCACCTTTCTAGCCACTGGGGGACCATAGACAGGCTGGGGAACAAATATTAATGTAAAAACCTCATGAAGTGAAATTTTCATGCCTTGGGACCTTTAAGTACTTTTTTTAGCAATGGCACTTATGGCAGGCGTGATGAGAATTCAAGGAGAAGGACAAGAATTGGAAGAGGTGCGAAAGAACAGGAAACCAAAGAGGCACAGACGACTGAAAGTTGCAACAGGGGATTGAAGAGGGTTTTTTGTGTCCAAGATTGATTTATAATTTTTTTCGACCAGTATTTTTTTGTTGGTGTTCACTGCCCACCTTTTTAGAAATCCCGTTCCATTTTGTGTTTTCATTGTCAATTGTTTTGTTGTCGCGGACGTAACGTCATTGAAATTGTCAAAATGTACTTACCATGTGTCTACGTGGATATTGCCCTTTTTTGTGCTAATTTATGTGCAACAATACTGATGTGTTATGTTAGGCCTTCCTTTGATAAGACAGACCAGTGAAGCTTCATTGTTGCATTCAGATTTATGCAAATAACAATGCATGTGCCATTCCCACACATAAAGAAGTATTTTGAAATAAACACAACACAAGTCGTTGTTTCTCTAAATACTTTGTATCACCCACACGAACTCTGGGAATGAAAGCAGGCTTGTACATGTAGGCATTGGCTATCATACATTGAGATGCATGTAAAAAGAATAAAACTGCTTTCACAATGGGCTGCAAAACTGATAATTTTCACCAGCAATCATTTGCCTACCATTTTGTCATTAATCTTTGGTTTGCAAAATTCTTAATCAAGTAGTTGTTTCAGTTCTAGTACACCGGCTTTACGCTTGTACACAAAGTTAAGGCTGTTATTCTGAACAGAGTTTTATGTATCTGGACCCTGCGTGGTATCTTATAGCTTTTTCTCATTGAAAAAGTAATCATGCTTTATCACTATTGCTTTCTGGATTATTGTCATTCTTTTATATGGTCTACATCAGAAATCTTTAAATCGCCTCCAGTTTAGTCCGAAACGCTGCTGCTCCGCCTTTAATTAAAACAAAAAAACGTAAACAACATAACGCCAGTCTTGGCCTCCCTCCACTGGCTACTTGTCCGTTATGGGATAGATTTTAATTTGTTATTGCTTGTTTTTAAGGCCTTAAATGGTTGGGCGCCTCCTATCGGCTGATCTCTTATGCCACCATTCTCCAGTCAGAATGCTGAGGTCAACCAATCAGCTGATCTTGGATGTCCTGAGATCAAAGCAAAATAAGGGCGAAAGAGTCTTTTTGCAGTGGGCGCCCCCACCCTATGAACTACCTCCCCATGCATATTAAAGCTCCACAGACCCAACAACGTTTAATCGCTGTAAGACGCACCTGTTTGCCGTAGCTTTAAACCCTCGTTACCTGGATTCTGATGTTTTAAGTGTTGTTTGTCTCCCTTTGATTCACTTTGATTGGAGTCATTTTACACTTTTTATTAATGTATTTGACGTCGACCGTGTTCAGCACTTTGTCAACGTTGTTGTTTTTTAATGTGCTATAGAAATTAAATTGACATGACATTTTCCCCTTTTTTCTTACAAGTTTGAAAAACTGTAGAAACCTGAGCGCCATGCTTGCATGTAACTGCCCCTAGGGCTGGGCAAAATCTGAAGAAATATATATTACGATATTTTTTGTCATTTTTGTGTTGACTATTGGGTGCTTCGCAAAGTATTTACACAATGAGATTTTTGATGAATAATCATCAGTAATGTGGATATAAGACTAAGTGAGTAATAATACCAGATAAGTTCAAAAATGACATCACTTTACTATATGTCAGCCTTAAAAACCAGGAAAAGACACACTTATGCCAATTACGATATCCAAAATCTGAGACGATATCTTGTCTCATACCACGATATGATATAATATTGATATACTGTCTATCCAGATTTTGCGAGGTGCATTATACTGGAGTGGTGACATCAGTCCCAAAACCGCAAAAGGTGCCAATTTATCACCATCATATTCCATTTATTCCACAAATGAAGTATGAGACGTCCAAAAACCATTTCAAGTCCAAGACAGAGCGGTATATGATTGTCCTGATATGGAAAAAAGAAATCAAATAAAGACGCTGAAAAAACAGTTGACAAAAATTCAATGTGTTGCTAAAAAAAAAACTGTTGGGTTTTCTGGGAATAACTCCCAGAGTACGGTCTAGACTGCTCTTTTATGAAAAATAAAGTTAACTGTTGTGTTTTGGCGCATATAAATAAAATTACTTGATATTACGATATCAAATCTAAGATTATACTTATCTTATATGATATATATCGATATATGCCCAGCTCTAGCTGCCACCACGCACTGCTTTCAGGCCGGATTGAGCACACCTGCTACTTGGCCCTCAACAGCTACGGCCGTGGGACTTGATCAATCATACCGTGACAGCCCCTCTACCAAGATACCAAATTAATTATGAAAGCAATAAATAACCTTCCTAGGACTTTATAGATCATCTGCTGCCAGTCCGCAACTGGTGAATTATCTTCCCGCAGGGAGCATCCCATCTTTGGGAGTGGGTGATAGATTACCGACACGAGCTTCTGAGGCTGAAATATTTATTTACATCCATATAAAATGCTCTCATTATTGATGCTCTCCATCCTCTTTGGAATTACGACTTCAATCCACTTTTTTTTTTTTTTTAAATGAGTAACAAAAGATGGGTGCGTGATGGTGTTTGGCAGAAACTTTTGAAAAGCACGCAGCGTATTTGTTTGAATATAATGTGATTATGCCAGTGTGAGAAGAAGCATTCACTTGCTGTTGTAACTATAAACACATTGCCATCTGATTTATATACAATTTTCTACATCTGTGGTTTGGAAATGATGATACATTGCATGGACTTGTTCCTATCACCCACACACGCACACACATACGTCTACTCTATTACTATTAGTTAAATACTGATTATTTATAAGTAGGACTTTTAGAGATAATAAGTCACTAAAGTAACTTTTTGTGGGTTACAAGAGCTTTTTTGTTGTTTTATATCCACTCCGTACTTCTATCCACCCTTTTCATGTCCTTTCTGTGTTCTCAGGATGACAACGGCTGTTTGTGGTGTGCATACTCAGATCGTTCCTGGCAGTCTGAAGGTTATAAACAGCAGTAGAACAAAGTGAATTTACTCTGGATCTTCAGAGCGTCAAGATATATCAGCGAGGATCTCGAGTGAAGAGGACGGGAGGGAAGGAGGAAGAAAAGAATCAATAAATTCAGAGGCAGGCTGGCAGACATTATGTCCATTTGTCACCTCCGTCGAATAAGGCCCTATGAATGGAGTCTATTATGAGAAGGAGAGCCGTAAGCTGCTTGCCACTGTTGATTTCTTGCAGGCGGTCGATAAATTGACGAGGCCTACGCGGCCCGGCATGTTCCGTTAACAGCGTTGCCGCTTGGCGTGTTCGCACTTTTTCCCAACGCTCGAGCAGTTTCCCATGATTGCTATCTCTGTTATTGATTTGCAGTATTTATGTGCTCGCCATGCAGAGAAGGCGAGGAGACGATGCTGTCTTTTTTGGAAGACATAATTGTCCTAAGAATACCTCTGGTGATACAGTACCGCACATTAAACCCAACATTAGCCCTGAGGGCTGCAACGGACATCGAATTCCTGTTCACACACACATTTACAGATGTACACCGAGCCCTGAAGGTCTGATATTGGCATAACACCATGCCTTATATCCGTTCATTTAAATGCTTTCACACTTTAGACGATACATCCGCTCCCATTATGTAAATGCTGCTTCACACACAATCGTTACACTTGGTTAATGCTAAACAACTGTCTAAATAATGAGAGATTTGTGTCATTGGCAGTGTTCAAAGCTTCATTGTTGGTGTTTAATCACCATGATGGGATGCCTCAGCCTCACGACATAATTACCCTTATTTCATCGTTGAATAATCTGTTGTTTATTTTCTCGATTAGTAGCTTGCTATAAAATGTCGATAAAATGGTAAAAAAATGTCGATCGGTGTTTTTTTCCTAAGCCCCAGATGACACTGACGATGATTTGTCAAACCAATTAACAAATAGTTGCCGATTCATTTAATAGTGTAAATTGAATAGCCTTTGCAGCTCTCAAGATATGATATGGACAAGGAATGTATTCTTCCTGCTTTAAAAATGTTCACACCAATCTTCTATTTTCAAACTGCCAGTTGATTGATGAGAATGATTACACTCATCTCTCATTTGAAGGAGCACTGGTTGCTTTTTAATGACTTGAAGCTGTTTTTGCGTCAGCTCATTACAACTTAATGGACCCACGGTTTTAAACCAACGTCGACTGCATCTGGCTCCTCAAGCTAGCCACATTCACCAAAACCCAAAACAAGTTCTCTGTTCAATCAAATCTAAATGAGGCATGTGGAGGCTTCGACAGTTGTTGGCAAAAACACTTTGTCTCCATTTTAAGAAGAAAAAATACTTTGAGAATGACATTTGACGCCTACTCTGTAACTTGAAAACTTTTCTGGAAATATCAGGGTGGCTTGTGCAGCGTCCAATCTATTCTGTGTATTAAATAATCTACGCTGCCTGTTTAGTCACACCAAAGGTAGTTTTTAAGAGTAAGGTGTGAAAACAGAATTTGCCTGCAGAGAGCCCGTCCGCTCTTATACACAGCGATAGAACTGTGCATAAGCGGCACAAAACACTTTCTCCTACAGGTTCCAACATGTGTCCCGTGTCCTAATCACACTCCGTAATCTTTCCTCATCTTTCTCCCTCCCACTAGACTGCGTGCCTCTTCTCATTATTCCACCCTCATTATGTACGAGTGTGTCCTGCACTGCTTAATTACTTCTCCAGGAAGATGATAAGTTCATTTTGTGATTAACCCTCCGACACTGAGCAGACAAAATATCATGAGGCCATTATCATTTCACTTCGTGAACTTGCAAAATTCCACGCTGTCAAATATAAACACAGCAATTAAAAAAAAAAACGGGGGAAAAAGAAAAGAGGCAGTATTATTCTTCATTAGTCATTTCAGCCACTCAGTACACGGACTCAACAATAAATAGCAATCTGTTAAATTAAATCAGAACCTTTTGTGGCATAGAAATGATTCTCATCAGGGCCTTGGCAGCATTGCCATGTTAAAGATGGCAGGAAACCAAGATGCAGGTACGCTTTAATGTATGCTCAGGCGCGCTGATGGGCTTCCTTCATTCTCTCTCTATCCACGTACTATCTCCTCTGATTACTCGGCATTACAGCAAATTGCAGTGATAATCAGCCTCAGATTCCTGCTAAATTTTTCATTACGCTGCTGGAGATGTCACTTGGGCTTTGATCTGCATTATAAAGGGTTTAATCTAGAAGTGTTTGTGTGTGCAGTGTGTGTATGTGTGTGTGGGTGTGTGTACCACGCTAACAAGACGCCTCTTACACATCACACGTCAGGTACAATCTTGTAAGTATTCCCGGAGGCCACTTGTTTAACAATACCCTTCATACTTCATTATTTCATATGGTGGAGAATGATTACATCCAACCCTTGGAGCACAGGGCTGACAGTCTCAGCGCTATGAAAAGTGCCCATTATTACACCGTCCTATTAACATATTCCCACCGACCACACTTTCCTTGCCTGAATTCTGACACTAAACTATGGGGCACAGACATAATTGGGAAAACATTTTACGTAAGTTTCAAGTGCCCAGTATTCAAAACGTCGTTGAAATTGCTCAATTCCTGAAGCTCAATTTGGATCTAGAAATTTAAATCAAGTTGTTTGCTTTTCTTTTATGAACGGGATCTCTGCTAAAGGGTCTTCAATATGCCATGATGGCTTCATACTTGATATGCTAAAGACTAAAGCTGAAGTTGCAAAAAGTATGCATCTTCCCGGCTGATGACATTTGTACTGTAGAAGACAGAAATAGGAGCACTACTACGTCATTACAACATGTGTTTGAAACATAAACAATAACTCACCATCATGGGCTTTCTGACCTCGTTAAAGGTCCCATGACATGGTGCTCTCATTTTTATAATGTAACCTTAGTGGTCCCTAATACTGTATCTGAAGTCTCTTTTATAGACCTTAGTGGTCCCCTAATCTGTATCTGAAGTCTCTTTTATATAGACCTTAGTGGTCCCCTAATACTGTTCTGAAGTCTTTTTATATATAACCTTAGTGGTCCCTAAACTGTATCTGAAGTCTCTTTCTATAGACCTTAGTGTCCCCTAATACTGTATCTGAAGTCTGTTTAATATAGACCTTGGTGGTCCCCTAATACTGTATCTGAAGTCTGTTTTATATAGACCTTAGTGGTCCCTAATACTGTATCGGAAGTCTCTTTTATATACCTTAGTGGTCCCCTAATACTGTATCTGAAGTCTCTTTATATAGACCTAGTGGTCCCTAATATTGTATCTGAAGCTCTCTTTTATAGAACCTTATGGTCCCTAATACTGTATCTGAAGTCTCTTTTAATAGACCTTAGTGGGTCCCCTAATACTGTATCTGAAGTCCTTTCACCAAAATTCAGCCTTGATGCAGAATTTACAGCCACTAGGCCAGTCCACAATGACTTTTCTCAGTATTTGCCATTTATGTACATGCCACTTACCCCCTTATGACCTAATAAGTTTCCAGATCGGCCCATCTGAGCTTTCATTTTCTCAAAGGCAGAGCAGGATACCCAGGCTCAGTTTACACCTATAACCATTTCTAGCCCGGGGGCCCATAGGCAGGCTGGGGGAACCATTAATAGTTTGAAAAACTCAAAGTGACATTTTCATGCCATGAGACCTTTAAGGTAAGTGTAACCTTTAGCGAACACTAACCTCAGCATTGATTCTAACCTCAGTATATTTTTTTAAGAAACAAACCTTAGCATATGGACTGATACTGTAAATTCCACATGCCTGCAAACATTCACATACCCTAATGGCCTGCCACAAAGTTTGTACATTTAAAATGCATGTCTACAACATAAGTTATACAACAGGGATTTCCCTCTATATTTCTATTATATTCCATCTCCTACCAATTTCCAACTAACAACTTCTCAGACTCCACATGACAGGTAATTAGAACTCGCTGTACTCCTGCTGATGACCCCGCACTGGACCTGCATGCCATTACGCTTGTCGAGGGAGTCGGGGTCTCCTGCCGCCGAGACTCAAAGGCGGGGGGGCCGCAGCAAATTCAAGATTCAGGAATAAAGAATCTTGACTCTTTGAAATTGTGTGCAAAGTTCACAGCTTAAAAAATACAGCACAGAAACAATTAACCCTCATGTTGTCCTCGGGTCAGATTTGACCCGTTTTCAGTTTTCTATCACAAAAACTGGGCCTTGGAAAAGTCAACATTAGAAATATCAATAACTTTGAAAAAAAAAGCACCCACAACATTGAAAAGTGACAAAAAAAAGTTTAAAAAAACCCCCACAATGGTTAAAAACACTGTGGAAAAGTCAGTTATTATTATATGAATTAAACTAAATATGCTTCAATGATTATGGGTGTGCAGAGCATGTAGAGTATAGAACGTCTAAAAAAAATAGATATTAGATACATACAGTAGGGAAAGAGTACAAAGTATAAATATCAATATTTAAGTGAAACAGAGAATAGAGAATAAGATTATTAAGAATAATTCCAAACAATATTATCTTGTACATGAATTCAGATTGATTGGAGTGTTTTAGTGTGTTTCATTGTCCCACAGTCTGACAGCAGTGGGAAGAAGCTGTTGTTGAACCTTGTGGTCCTTGTTCTCAGCGCTTGCTAACGTAGCTTCTTGTCCTCATTGGGGTCTGATACCGGGGCCTTCTTGCACGAAACCAGGATAAGGATTAAGCCGGATATTCAAGTTACCTGGATGAATTAGGAGAATTTGGAGATTTTTCTTGCGGCTAGCCTGGTCCAAGCAGGCTAACAGCCGGGCTAAGATTAATCCTGGAGTCTCATGTGTCAAATCAGCTGCCGTCTGATCCGAAATAAACGTGTTTAACAGTTTTTCGTGTCTTCTGCATGTGTTCTGCTTTATTTTTATTAACATGCATTAGCTACTTGTCACTATTGTTGTGCGAGTTTTATTTCAACCACTAACAGTGTTTAGATGGTTAGGAATGGTTCACTTGCACCAGATGCGAGTGGGACTTTTCCCGGTGGGACGGTACTGTTTCGAGCTGCCTGACATGCGGTCGCTGCCCGGTGGCCGCTGCCCGGTGGCCGCTGCCCGGCTGCAGACCTGTGCATCGCGTCAGTGTCCAGTCTCTCTGTAAAAGTAGAGATGAGCAGCGCACGTCCGTGGTCTCAGCTTCAGGTTTCTACAGGACGCGCTCCGAAGATTATGTGTGACGATAATTAATGTAGCGATATTCCCAGATGATAATAATGGCAGACTGGTCAGAGACCAATACATTTTTGCTTTCATGTTCTTGTCGCTTGTCCTTCTCTAATAAAGGACAGTTTGTGTTATGCCTTAATATGTAGGCCTAATGTTTTTTATTATAGCTTACTTTGGTTTTATAACCTTCTCAATAAGTCTCACATCCCTGGACCAATAACGTGGCCTATATTCATTAGCTACGTGTAGTGTAGTTTACATTCATCACCGGGAACACCACAACGGTTCTAAATCTTTTTATTTTGGTGCGGTCACTTGTCAGAAGAATAAACCATGAATATAGTTTTACAAATGCTCACAGCGGTGTATTGAAGTCCACTGATTCTTTTTCTAGTTGTTGCCTTTCTGATTGTTCTGTATACATAATTGTACAAAGAATTACACTAGCTTATAGAGATTTGTGCATATGGTTTTAAAAGTTCTCGCATTGTGAATAGGGTTTGAAATTAGCCTATAGTCCGTAGGGTATATTTCCAGAGGAACATAATTCCCTCGGCTCACTTTAAGGCTAAGGCTAAATATAATACATTGTATTATATCGTGCTTTACATAGTTAGTCAAAGACCTTTACAGTAAAACCAGCACATTTATCACATAAAAATAGAAACAGAATACGCATATTTAAAGCAATTAAAACACAGTGTACCTACAACTTTGTAAAAATGTGGAGTGACTAGAGGCTAAGTAGATATTTTTACATCCATACACATTCAGTGGTCCGCTATGCTGTGCTTTTGCTCTCCGTTTGAGCCGTATTTCCCTTTTTGCATATTCTTCCCCTCCTCGTTACTGTCCATTAGAAGCTGCTGCTCATTGGGTGAAACATATAGCGCATGGGTCTTCTCAATTCTGCATCAGTAAATCTGTGATCGATACCGTGGTCTATTTGAGAAAGCCGTGAACGTGCACTTATCCTGGCTATCTACACCTGGCTGGACATAGCTCCACCTGTTCATCCTGGCTCGGCAAACGTGCAACCGATTAAGCCGCGATGAGCAGGTCACACTAAGTCAAGCTGCGCTTTTTCACTTATCCTGGATATCTTTATTCTACTTTCGTGCAACAGGCCCCCGGTAATTTGATCCAATTGGGTGCTACTGTAGCGGTCATATTTAACTGGACCCACGTCCACGCGGATTCATGGTAAAACAGCCGTGCAGGCTTTTGGCGCCATTTGTCACTCTGCTGTTGGTTGCCATGACTTCACGAGTGATGACGTCCTGTCACTGTTCCAGTTGCTCACCCTGTTCTGCCCAACAGTTCTGCTACTTAATGTATTTAGCGGAAACATTAATGTAATGTAGGACAATAGTGGTATCATGAGAAAAAAAAATTGAAATCTGTGTTTCCCTTACCGTTGCCTTCTTTTATCCCCTAAAAGAAAAGAAAAACTATATATTTTATTTACATAATTCATGAGCACTAGGGTTGGGTACCATTTTTTCCTTTCGGTTCCACTACCCAACGCACCTTTTTTTTGGTACTTCTCCTCTGTACTAACAAAAAGTAATATTTCAGTTGCAATAAAATAATTTAAAACCTATTTATACTATTTCCTCAGCAAATTTGATTTATTTTATATAACATTTTACATTCAAAACAAAGTAAAACCCTTCCCAAACATGTGCCTACTACCCTTTAAATCAAATGATCATTCATTTCTTACACCAAAACTTTTATTTGTGTATTTGTATCTCATTCTACCGGTTTTGTCCCTGCATGGAGTTTTAAAAAGTGTAACGCCACTTCTAACCGCTTAAATGGCATTGCCCTGACTCACTGTGACTTTATCAGACTGCTGAGTTGACGTAGTAAAAAACATCTCACTATCTGCTAGC
>NC_045754.1:20442646-20448458 GCF_008692095.1 Etheostoma spectabile
CAGAACACACTGTAAAAAAAATCTTCACACTGCTACACGATCTCTGTAGACAGCCCAGGGTCTACAAACGGCAACAAAAATAAATTGTGCCAACATCAACAAGAAGTAACATGACCCAACATCGCTTATAGCACCTTCAACACCAAAAAAGTACAGAGTTCGGTACCCAACCCTAATGTCAAAGGACTTTACATTTTATTTATCAGAACTTTAATATATTTGATGTTCCTCTGTTCTGTTATGACAATGAAACACATTATCATTTGTTTTGGGTGGCAGTAGCTCAGTCCATAGGGAGTTGGGTTGGGAACCGGAGGGTCACTGGTTCAAGTCCCCGTGTGGACCAAAAAGTAGGGAGTGTGGCTTGGTGGCTGGAGAGATGCCACTTCACCTTGAGCAAGGCACCGTACCCCCCCACCCGCTCAGGGCGCTGGTCCAGCTGGCAGCCCACTCACTCTGACATCTCTCCATTAGTGCATGTATAGATCCTGAGCGTGTGTGTGGTTACTAACAAAGTGTGGACACAGAGTGGGAATTGTAATTTCCCCATTGGGGATTAAAATTGAAAAATTATTATACTATTTTAGTGAGAACTCATAAATACAAATAACTAATGTTAGGGAAATCTGTTTATGTTTTATTAGACGTTTCTGGATTTATTTTGGTAAATATATATCAGCCGATATATCGGAATATTCAGTATATATATAATATTCGTATCGTATTGGCCTTAAAAATCCTTTATGGGCCGGGCTCTAGTCAGGGGATGCAGTGACGTAAACCATGTGAGAGTAGAGGAGCTATAAGTGACGTTAGTAAAGGATAACTAACCCCCACAACTTGCAACAAACGTTAATTTATCATTTGTTCTCAATTTAGTTAAAGTAAAATCATTATGGGCGTTATTTGCTTCCGTACCAAGCTGAAATGAAAAGATGTTCTGTATAAGATATTCCACCAAACAAGCCAATGATAAACAGTAACCTAGATATTAATCACTAAACAAATGTGAAACTGCACCCATTAACTTTTTGTTCTTGATTAAACTGGGAAGCGTCATGCTATGCTCCGCAGAAGTGACTTGTAATCAACTTCCAAACATTAATGGCCCTGTTATCTGCACCTGGCTCCTGAATAAACAAAAATCTCATGGCCCCCCTCAATCACTTGAAAGTTATCCCACTGAGCGGCACTTCCAACATCATCAGCGATGGCTGATTCATGGACGCGAGGCAGAAAACTCCCTCCAAAGAAAGCTTGATCAGTTTCCTTTGGGCTAACTATTCTTTGAGTCCTGCTGTTCGCTGAATCCTAATCACAGCTCAGCTTCAATTGAACTCGTTGTTGCCAGGCTGCGTTCCTGTTTTGTCTGCTGATTGATTCATGTCACGTGAGAGCAAGACACTCAAAAAAACCTATCATCATTCATTTCTTTGGTTTCTGTTCATAGCCCACTCTCTATTGATGATTACTATATCGGAAGATCTTTAATTAGTGGCTTTTGTGTGAAAGACAAATGAAAAACAAAAGGCAAAAGCGGTGCAGTGTAGTGAGATCAAAATGAGAAAACCCTTGATGAGTAAACATTTTAATTACGGTGTTAAATATAAGATGAAAGGTAACATTACTCAACAAATTAGTCGCAAGTTAATGCAACAAAACAAAAAGAGCCGCGGTAGCATGAGGACAGCAGGAGTTAGTTGGAAACTTCTTCCCCACCCCAGTGGCGGTCCCATCCGTCCCATCTGTGTCTAAGCCTGTCCCATCTAAGTCTGTCCCGTCTGTGTCCGCGTGTTACCAAGCCCGTCTCGTCTAAGTCTGTCCCTCGGCCTGCCCAAGCCCATCTTGTCTAAGTCTGTCCCTCAGTCTGTCCCTCAGCCTGTCCCGGAGACCAGAGACGGGATACAAGAGGACGGCAAGCCAACCAATCAAGTGCAAGTATCGGGAGACGCCGTAAATATTAGTTTGCTGCTATATTATAGGGGTGGGGGAAGAGATCGAGATAGCATCACAATATTTTCAGTGGCTATATTGTATCAATACACAGGCGCCAAGTATGGGTCTTTTGTTATATATGTGGTGTCTGCTTGACAATCCCATTTTGCAGCAATAAAATTAAAGTGAGATGATCAAATGGAGAAATGTATTTATGTATGTATGTAAAAGTTGAAAAACAGGTAATATATATCGCAGAATATTGCAATAATTATCATGATGATATTGTATCGGGAGGCCTCTGGTGATTCCCACCCCTACTTTAATCCTTGTGTTGTCCTCGGGTCAAATTTGACCCATTTTGAAAAACAAATCTTTTTAAGAAAAGTTTCTTTCAATCTAATTTTCAGAAAAATAATGCGGATTGTTCCACACAACGCTCTTCACGAGTAAAATAAATGATCAGCCCACTGCTTTCTTTAAATGTGGATGTTTTAATTCAATTTTATATTATTCAAAAGCCTTTATTTATGAAAGACCATTGAACAAAGTGACTAAAATGTCCAAAAAAGCTTCAAAAACATGGGGGGAAAACCCACAAAAATGTCAAAAGACTCAGAAATAAATTGACAAAAACATAATTTGGTGTGGTTTTTTGTTAACTTGTAGGGCTGTCATTTTTATTTTATTAATCTGGATATTAGTTTGGTTTTACAGTTATTAAAAAAATCCTGCTAAGATTGAGGTTTGTTATCCTACCTGAAAGAAATTACACCCACCGCTATGCTGAAAGATATTATAGACATTATTGCCCAACGAGGCCAAAAATGAATGGCTAGCTCATCTTAATCATAAATGAAAATGAGTTTCAACCCATATATATATAGAATATATATAATATATATATATATATATATATATATATATATATAATATACACATATATATATATAATACACCACACACACACACACAACTACTTACTTGTAGTAAAAACATTGTTGTTAACTGTGACCATATGATTATTTTACATTTGAATACAAAATCTATGTATTAGAGCACAACCAATAAAGGATTTTAAATCCGATACCTATACAGACATATGGTTATTTAACAGGAGGATTCCGTTTTACAGTAGCCTGAAATAAGTGTATAATATGGCTTTAACAGTCTGAAAAAGATTTAAAATAAAGCATTAATTAGACATTTAAGGCTTTAATTTTAAAATCCTACATCAGAATGGTCCGATATTACCTGTGAGTAACACTGACTATGTGATGTCTCCCCAAGACTTGGAATGAATCTTGCTTAACAGGAGAATTCTGTTTTACAGTAGCCTGAAATAAGTGAATTATATGGCTTTAACAGCCTGAAGAAGATTTAAAATGTAGCATTAATTAGACATTTAATCCTTTAATTTTAAAATCCTACACCAGAAAACTCCAACATTACCTCAGAGTCACACTGAATATGCGTTGTCTCCCCCAGGCTTGGAATGAAGCTGGCTTAACAGGAAAATTCCGTTTTACAGTAGCCTGAAATAAGTGTATACTATGGCTTTAACAGCCTGAAAAAACGTTTTAAAATATAGCATTAATTAGACACTTAAGGTTTTACTTTTAAAATTCCACATCAATATGTTCCGATATTACCTGAGAGTAACACTGAATATGTGCTTTCTCCCCCAGACTTTGATTGAAGTTGGCTTAACAGGAGGATTCCGTTTTACAGTAGCCTGAAATAAGTGTATACTGTGGCTTTAACAGCTTGAAAAATATTTTTTTTAAGCACTAATTTGACAATTAAGCCTTTAACTTTAAAATCCTACATCAGAATGGGACCGATATTACCTGAGAGACACACCGGATATGTGTTGTCTCCCCATGACTTGGAATATAGCTAGAATAACATCAGGATTCCTATTTAGAGTAGCCTAAACAAGAGTAAAATATGCCTTTTACAGCCTGAAAAGATTTAAAATATACCAGTAATTAGACATTTAAGGCTTTCATTTTAAAATCCTACATCAGAATGGTCCTAAATTACCTGAGTGACGCGATGGATATGTATTGTCTAACCCAGAGTTAGAATGAACCTGGCATAACAGTGGGAATCCATTTTAGAGTGGCATGAAGGAGAGTTAAATATGCCATTTACAGCCTGAAAAAATGTCAATATAGCTTTACTTTTAAGCCTATAATTTTAAAGTCCTACATCAGAATACTCTGATATTACCTAATAGACACACCGGATATGTGTTGTCTCCAAAAGACTTGGAATGAAGCTGGTATAACATCAGGATTCCTTTTTAGAGTAGAGTGAAAAAGAGTAAAATATGGCTTTAACAGCCTTAAAATATTTAAAATATACCGTTAATTAGACATTCAAGGCTGTAATTTTGAAAGCCTACATCAGAATGATCCTAAATTACCTGAGTGACTAAATAGCTATGTAGTGTCTTACCTAAAGTTAGAATGAACCTGGCTTAACTGTAGAAATCTATTTTAGAGTGGCCTGAAGGAGAGTTAAATACCCCTTTTACAGCCTGAAAAAATGTCAATATGCCTTTACTTTTAAGCCCTTAATTTTAAAATCCTACAACAGAATGCTCTGATATTACCTGAGAGACACGCCTGATATGTGTTGTTTCACCCAGACTTGGAACGAAGCTAGAGTTACATCCGGATTCCTATTTAGAGTAGCCTGAAAAAGAGTAAAATATGACTTTTACAGCCTAAAAAATATATAAAATATACAATTAATTGCACATTCAAGGCTTTAATTTTAAAATCATACATCAGAATGGTCCGAAATTACCTGAGTGACCCAATGGATATGTAGTGTCTTACCCAGAGTTAAAATGAACCTGGCTTAACAGTAGGAATCCATTTTAGAGTGGCCTAAAGGAGCATTAAATATGCCTTTTACAACCTGTAAAAACGTCAATGTAGCATCTGCACCATGAGAGACACACGGGATAGGTGATGTCTCCCCCACCTTGTAATGGAGCTGGAATAACCGCGAATTCCTTGTTACAATACCTAGAAAAGAGAAGACACGTGCCTTAAAACAACCTAAAAAAGTGTCATGGGGTGCCTGGGATTTAAGGCTAATTATTAAAACTGTCACCTCAAGAATCTGCTCTGAAACGGACCATGAGAGACACACTGAGATAAGGTTGATGTACCACCCCCCCCCCCCCCCTCACCCAAACATCAGGTTCTTTTGTTTATAGTAGCATAAAAAAAGAAGAATATGCCTTTAACCCACCCTAAAAATTGTCATTATCGCCTTTACAGCCTTAAAGTGTTAATATAGCCTTGTTTTTAAGCCTTAATCTTAAAACCGTCCACCAGATCTCTGAAATTACTAGAGGATGCAAGATGATACGGTGTGTCTCTCCCCAGGCTGGAAGGAAGCTGGAATAACATCAGGATTCCTTTTTTAGGAGTACCTGAAAATAGAGGGAACTAATAGCCTTTAAACTAACCTAAAAAAGGTCAATATAGCTTTGTTTGAGCTTAATGTTTAAAACATGACATCCGAATGCTCGAAATTACCTAAGACACACTGAATAGGTGATGTTCTCCCCAGACTTTAATAGCTAAAAGAAAGACTATTCCTTTTAGAGCGTCCTGAAAAGGCAATATGCCTTTAACAGCCTGAAAAAGTTCAATATAGCTATTATTTAAGCGCTTATTTAAAACCGTACACAGAATGCTCTGAAATTACCATGAAGACAATGGATAGGTGATGTCTCCCCCAGACTTGGAATGAAGCTGGAATAACGTCAGGATTCCTTTTTAGAGTAGCCATGAAAAAGAGAAATATGCCTTTAACAGCCTGAAAAAGTGTTCATATGCCTTGGTTTTTAATA
>NC_045754.1:20448483-20460979 GCF_008692095.1 Etheostoma spectabile
AGTTTTACTTTAAGTCTTAAATTAAAACTCTACATTATGAATGCTCTGATATTACAGAGACACAGCAGATATGTGATGTCTCCCCCAGACTTGGAATGAAGCTGGAATAACATCAGGATTCCTTTTTGGTGTAGAGTGAAAATTTGTAAAAAAAGGACTTTCACAGCCTGAAAATATATTAAAATATACATATAAGCATTCAGGCTTTAATTTTTAAAATCCTACATCAAGAATAAATTTACCTGAGTGACCACACGGATATTGTAGTGTCTAACCCATAGTTGGATGAACCTGGCATAACAGTAGGAATCCATTTTAGAATGGCTGAAGAGGAGTTAAATATGCTTGACAGCGTGAAAAAACGTCAATATAGCTCTCTTCAAGCCCTTAATTTTAAACCGTACCTCACAATGTTCGAAATTACCTGAGAGCAACTGGATAGGGGATGTCTCCCCAGCAAGGAATGAAGCTGGAATAACCGTCAGGATTCCTTTTAGAGTAGCCTGAAAAAGAGGATAATAAGCCTTTAACAGCGTAAAAAATAATTATAGCACTTGTAGAGCCCGTATTTTTAAAATTATCATAAAATGCTCTGAATTACCTGAGAGACAGTGGTATGGTGATGTCTCCCCCAGACTGGAATAAGCTGGAATAACAAGGATTCCTTTTTAGAGTAGACTGAAAAAGAGAAAATAAGGCCTTAACAGCCTGAAAAAGATTTAAATTAGACTGTTATTAGACATTGTAGGCTTATTTTTAAAATCCTACATAGAATGCTCTGAAATTACCTGAGAGACACATGATAGGTGATGTTCCCCCAGACTTGGAATGAGATGAAGCTGGAATCATCAGGATTCCTTTTTAGAGTAGCCTGAAAAAGAGAAAAATATGCTTTAACAGCCTGAAAAGATTTAAATTATACTATGTATAGAATTGAGGCTTTATTTTAAAATCCTACACAGAATGCTCTGAAATTACCTGAGAGACACAATGGATAGGTGAGGTCTCCCCAGATTGTGAATCTGGAATAACGGGATTCCTTTTTAGAGTAGCCTGAAAAAAGAGGAAAATATGCCTTTAACAGCCTGAAAAAGATTTACATTACTATATTAGACATGTAGCTTTATTTTTAAAATCCTACATAGAATGCTCTGGAATTACCTGAGGACACACTGATAGGTGATGTCTTCCCCAGACTTGGAATGAAGCTGGATAAACGTCAGGATTCCTTTTAGAGTAGCCTAAAAAGAGAAAAATATGCTTTATAAGCCTAAAGATTTAATTATACTAAGTATTAGTACATGTACGCTTTATTTTAAAATCCTACTCAGAATGCTCTGAAATTACTGAGGGACACAATGGATAGGTGATGTCTCCCAGACTTGAATGAAGCTGGATAATAACTGGATATTTTAGAGTAGCCTGAAAAAGAGAAAAATATCCTTTAACAGCTGAAAAATATTTAAATTATACTATGTAACACATTGTAGGCTTTATTTTTAAAATCCTACATGATGCTCTGAAATTACCTGAGAGACACATGATAGGTGATGTCTCCCCCAGACTTGGAATGAAGCTGGAATAACGTCGGGATTCCTTTTTAGAGTAGCCTGAAAAAGAGGAAAATATGCCTTTAACAGCCTGAAAAAGATTTAAATTATACTATGTAATACACATTGTAGGCTGTATTTTTAAAATCCTACATCAGAATGCTCTGAAATTACCTGAGACACACTTGATAGGTGATGTCTCCCCCAGACTTGGAATGAAGCTGGAATAACGTCAGGATTCCTTTTAGAGTAGCCTGAAAAAAAGGAAATATCCCTTTAACATCCTGAAAAAAAAACAATAGCTTACTTGTAGGCTTAATTAAAACCTCATCAGAATGCTCTGAAATTACCTGAGAGACACATTGATAGGTGAGTCTCCCCCAGACTTGGAATGAAGCTGGAATACATCAGGATTCCTTTTAGAGTAGCCTGAAAAGAGGAAAATATCCTTTAACAGCCTGAAAAAGATTAAATATACTATATAACACAATGTACGCTTATTTTAAAATCTACATGAATGCTCTGAAATTACCTGAGAGACACAATTGTAGGTGATGTCTCCCCAGACTGGAATGAGCGGAAAACGTCAGGATTCCTTTTTAGAGTAGCCTGAAAAAGAGGAAAATATGCCTTTAACATCCTAAAAAAACGTCAATATAGCTTTACTTTTGAGCCCTTAATTTTAAAACCTACATAGAATGCTCTGAAATTACCTGAGAGACACACTTGATAGGTGATGTCTCCCCCAGACTTGGAATGAAGCTGGAATAACGTCAGGATTCCTTTTTAGAGTAGCCTGAAAAAGAGAAAAATATCCCTTTAACAGCCTGAAAAAGATTTAAATTATACTATGTAATACACATTGTAGGCTGTATTTTTAAAATCCTACATCAGAATGCTCTGAAATTACCTGAGAGACACAATGGATAGGTGATGTCTCCCCCAGACTTGGAATGAAGCTGGAATAACGTCAGGATTCCTTTTTAGAGTAGCCTGAAAAAGAGGAAAATATGCCTTTAACATCCTAAAAAAACGTCAATATAGCTTTACTTTTGAGCCCTTAATTTTAAAACCGTACATCAGAATGCTCTGAAATTACCTGAGAGACACAATGGATAGGTGATGTCTCCCCAGACTTGGAATGAAGCTGGAATAACGTCAGGATTCCTTTTTAGAGTAGCCTGAAAAAGAGAAAAATATCCCTTTAACAGCCTGAAAAAGATTTAAATTATACTATGTAATACACATTGTAGGCTGTATTTTTAAAATCCTACATCAGAATGCTCTGAAATTACCTGAGTGACACAATGGATAGGTGATGTCTCTCCCAGACTTGGAATGAAGCTGGAATAACGGTGGGATTCCTTTTTAGAGTAGCCTGAAAAAGAGAAAAATATCCCTTTAACAGCCTGAAAAAGATTTAAATTATACTATGTATACACATTGTAGGCTTTATTTTTAAAATCCTACATCAGAATGCTTGAAATACTACTGGAGACACTTGATAGGTGATGTTCCCCCAGACTTGGAATGAAGCTGGAATAACGTCAGGATCCTTTTTAGAGTAGCCTGAAAAAGAGAAAAATATCCTTTAACAGCCTGAAAAGATTAAATTATAATATTAATACACATGTAGCTTTATTTTAAAATCCTACTCAGAATGCTCTGAAATTACCGAGAGACCCTTGATAGGTGATGTCTCCCCAGAACTTGGAATGAAGCTGGAATAACGGCGGATTCCTTTTTAGAGTAGCCTGAAAAGAGAATGAAAAATATCCCTTTAACAGCCTGAAAAAGATTTAAATTACTATGCTAATACAATGTAGGCGTATTTTAAAATCCTACATCATAATGCTCTGAAATTACCTGAGAGACATGGATAGGTGTGCCCCCAGACTTGGAATTAAGCTGGAATAAGATCGGATTCCTTTTAGAGTAGCCTGAAAAAGAGAAAATAAGCCTTTAACAGCTGAAAAAGATTTTAAATTAACTGTTATTAACATGTAGGCTTTATTTTTAAAACCTACATCAGAATGCTCTGAAAATTACCTGAGAGACACAGTGATAGGTGTGTCTCCCCAGACTTGAATGAAGCTGGAATACCATCGGATGTCCTTTTTAGAGTAGCCTGAAAAAGAGAAAAATATACTTCCTAACAGCCTGAAAAAGATTTAAATTATACTATGTATTAACATTGAGGCTTTATTTTTACATCTCACAGAATGCTCTGAAATTACTGAGAGACACATGGATAGGTGATGTGCTCTCCCCAGAGTTGGAGAACTGGAATAACGTGGATTCCTTTTTAGAGTAGCCAAAAGAAAAGAAAATATGCCTTAACAGCCCTGAAAAAGATTAAATTACTATGTATTAACAATGTAGCTTTATTTTAAAATCCTACATCAGAATGCTCTGGATTATTGGACAAAACTGGATAGGTGAGTCTCCCCCCGACTGGAATGAAGCGGGAATAACGTCAGGATTCCTTTTTAGAGTAGCGAAAAAGAGAAAAATATCCTTTATAAGCCTGATAAAGATTTAAATTATACTAAGTATAACATTGTACGCTTATTTTAAAATCCTACATCAGAATGCTCTGAAATTACTGAGGACACATGATAGGTGATGCTCTCCCAGACTTGGAATGAAGCTGGAATAACGGGATCCTTTTTAGAGTAGCCTGAAAAAGAGAAAAAATATGCCTTAACGCCTGAAAAATATTAAATTATAAGTATGTAGAACATTGTAGGCTTTATTTTAAATCCTACATCGAATGCTCTGAAATTACCTGAGAGACACACTTGATAGGTGATGTCTCCCCCAGACTTGGAATGAAGCTGGAATAACGTGGATTCCTTTTAGAGTAGCCTGAAAAGAGAAAATATGCCTTAACAGCCTGAAAAAGATTTAAATTATACTATGATACACATTGTAGGATTTTTAAAATCCTACATACAGAATGCCTTGAAATATCCTGAGACACACTGAGAGGTGATGTCTCCCCCAGACTTGGAATGAAGCTGGAATAACGTCAGGATTCCTTTTTAGAGTAGCCTGAAAAAAAGGAAAATATCCTTTAAAACCTAAAAAAACAGTCATATAGCTTACTTTTGAGGCTTTAATTTTAAAACCGTACATCAAATGTCTGAAATCCTGAGAGACCAAACTTGATAGGTGAGTCTCCCCCAGAGTTGGAATGAAGCTGGAATAACATCAGGTTCCTTTTTAGAGTAGCCTGAAAAAGGGAGAAAATGCCTTTAACATGCCTGAAAACCAAAAGATTAAATATACTATGTATAGACAATGTACGCTTTATTTTAAAATCCTACATCAGATGCTCTGAAATTACCTGAGAGACACACTTGATAGGTGATGTCTCCCAGACTTGGAATGAAGCTGGAATAACGTCAGGATTCCTTTTTAGAGTAGCCTGAAAAAGAGGAAAATATGCCTTTAACATCCTAAAAAAACATCAATATAGCTTTACTTTTGAGCCCTAATTAAAAACCTACATCAGAATGCTCTGAAATTACCTGAGAGACACACTTGATAGGTGATGTCTCCCCCAGACTTGGAATGAAGCTGGAATAAGTCCGGATTCCTTTTTAGAGTAGCCTGAAAAGAGAAAAATCCTTTAAACGCCTGAAAAAGATTTAAAATACATTAATACAATTGTAGGCTGTATTTTTAAAATCCTACATCAGAATGCTCTGAAATTACCTGAGTGACACAATGGATAGTGATGTGTCTTCCCAGATTGGATGAAGCTGGAATAATGTGGGATTCCTTTTTAGAGTAGCCTGAAAAAGTGAAAAATATGCCTTTAACAGCCTGAAAAAAACGTCAATATAGCTATACTTTTAAGCCCTTAATTTTAAAACTGTACATCAGAATGCTCTGAAATTACCTTAGAGACACAATGGATAGGTGATGTCTCCCCCAGACTTGGAATGAAGCTGGAATAACGTCAGGATTCCTTTTTAGAGTAGCCTGAAAAAGAGAAAAATATCCCTTTAACAGCCTGAAAAAGATTTAAATTATACTATGTGATACACATTGTAGGCTGTATTTTTAAAGTCCTACATCAGAATGCTCGGCTGAAATTACCTGAGTGACACAATGGATAGGTGATGTCTCTCCCAGACTTGGAATGAAGCTGGAATAACGGTTGGATTCCTTTTTAGAGTAGCCTGAAAAAGAGAAAAATATCCCTTTAACAGCCTGAAAAAGATTTAAATTATACTATGTAATACACATTGTAGGCTGTATTTTTAAAATCCTACATCAGAATGCTCTGAAATTACCTGAGAGACCACTGATAGGTGATGTCTCCCCCAGACTTGGAATGAAGCTGGAATAACGTCAGGATTCCTTTTTAGAGTAGCCTGAAAAAGAGAAAAATATCCCTTTAACAGCCTGAAAAAGATTTAAATTATACTATGTAATACACATGTAGGCTTATTTAAAATCCTACATCAGAATGCTCTGAATTACCTGAGAGACATTGATAGGGTATGTCCCCCAGACTGGAATGAGCTGGAATAACGTCAGGATTCCTTTTTAGAGTAGCCTGAAAAAAAGGAAAAATATGCCCTTTAACAGCCTGAAAAGATTTTAATAATACTATAATCTTGTAGCTGTATTTTTAAAACCTACATCAAAATGCTCTGAAATTACCTGAGAGACAGTGATGGTGATGTCTCCCCCAGACTTGGAATAAGCTGGAATAAGTCAGGATTCCTTTTTAGAGTAGCTGAAAAGAGAAAAATAGCCTTTAACCGCCTGGAAAAGAGTTTAAATTAGACTTATTGACATTGTAGGCTGTATTTTTAAAAATCCTACATCAGAGCTCTGAAATACCTGAGAGCACAGTGATAGGTGATGTCTCTCCCAGACTTGGAATGAAGCTGGAATAATCGGATTCTTTTAGAGTAGCCTGGAAAAAGAGAAAAATATGCTTTAACAGCCTGAAAAGATTAATATACTAGTCTAATTTAGGCTCTTTATTTTAAATATACACCAGAATGCTCTGAAATAACATTGAGAGACACAATGGATAGGTGATGTGTCTCCCCAGATTGGAATGAACTGGAATAACGTGGGATTCCTTTTAGAGTAGCCTAAAAAGAGAGAAAATATCCCTTTAACCTGAAAAAGATTAAATATACTATGTATTAACATGTAGCTTTATTTTAAAATCCTACATCAGAATGCTCTGAAATTACCTGGACAACACTGGATAGGTGATGTCTCCCCCAGAATTGGAATGAAGCTGGAATAACGTCGGATTCTTTTTAGAGACTAAAAAAAAAGAGAAAAAATATGCTTTATACAGCCTGAAAAGTTTAAATATACTAAGTTATTAGAACATTGTACGCTTTATTTTTAAATCTACATCAGAATGCTCGAAATTACCTGAGGGACACAAAGGTAGGTGATGTCTCCCAGACTTGGAATGAAGCTGGATAACTGTGGATTCCTTTTTAGAGTAGCCTGAAAAGAGAAAAATATGCCTTTAACAGCCTGGAAAAAATATTTAAATTATACTATGTAAACACTTGTAGGCTTATTTTTAAAATCCTACATCGAATGCTCTGAAATTACCTGGAGAGAACACTGATAGGTGATGTCTCCCCAGACTTGGAATGAAGCTGGAATAACGTGGGATTCCTTTTAGAGTAGCCTGAAAAAGAGAGGAAAATATGCCTAACAGCCTGAAAAAGATTTAAATTATACTATGTTAATACACATTGTAGGCTGATTTTTAAAATCCTACATCAGAATGCTCTGAAATACCTGAGAGACACACTTGATAGGTGATGTCTCCCCAGACTTGGAATGAAGCGGAATAACGTCAGGATTCTTTTTAGAGTAGCCTGAAAAAAAAGGAAATACCCTTTAACACCTAAAAAAGTAATTAGCTTTACTTTAGGCTTAATTTTAAAACCGTACATCAGAATGCTCTGAAATTAACTGAGAGGACACACACTTGATAGGTGTGTCTCCCCAGACTTGGAATGAAGCTGGAATAACGCTCAGGATTCCTTTTAGAGTAGCCTGAAAAAGAGGAAAATATGACTTTAACAGCCTGAAAAAGTTTAAATTTACTATTGTATAGACAGTACGCTTATTTTTAAAATCCTACATCAGAATGCTCTGAAATTACCTGAGAGACACACTTGATAGGTGATGTCTCCCCCAGACTTGGAATGAAGCTGGAATAACGTCAGGATTCCTTTTTAGAGTAGCCTGAAAAAGAGGAAAATATGCCTTTAACATCCTAAAAAAACATCAATATAGCTTTACTTTTGAGCCCTTAATTATAAAACCTACATCAGAATGCTCTGAAATTACCTGAGAGACACACTTGATAGGTGATGTCTCCCCAGACTTGGAATGAAGCGTGGAAAACGTCGGATTCCTTTTAGAGTAGCCTGAAAAAGAGAAAAATTCCTTAACAGCCTGAAAAGATTAAATTATAGATATAATACACATTGTAGGCTGTATTTTTAAAATCCTACATCAGAATGCTCTGAAATTACCTGAGGACACAATGATAGGTGATGTCCTCCCAGACTTGGAATGAGCTGGAATAAGGTCGGATTCCTTTTTAGAGTAGCCTGAAAAAGGGAAAATATGCCTTTAACAGCCTGAAAAAAAACTCATATAGTATACATTTAAGCCTTATTTTTAAAACTGTACATCAGAATGCTCGAAATTACCTTAGAGACACCATGGATAGGTGATGTCTCCCCCAGACTTGGAAGAAGCTGGAATAACGTCAGGATTCCTTTTTAGAGTAGCCTGAAAAAGAGAGAAAAATATCCTTTAACAGCCTGAAAAAGATTTAAATTATACTATGTATACACATTGTGGCTTGTATTTTAAAATCCACATCAGAATGCTTGAAATTACCTGAGGACACAATGGGTAGGTGATGTCTCCCAGACTTGGAATGAAGCTGGAATAACGTGGATTCCTTTTTAGAGTAGCCTGAAAAAGAGAAAAATATCCCTTTAACAGCCTGAAAAAGATTTAAATTATACTATGTAATACACATTGTAGGCTGTATTTTTAAAATCCTACATCAGAATGCTCTGAAATTACCTGAGAGACACTTGATAGGTGATGTCTCCCCCAGACTTGGAATGAAGCTGGAATAACGTCAGGATTCCTTTTTAGAGTAGCCTGAAAAAGAGAAAAATATCCCTTTAACAGCCTGAAAAAGATTTAAATTATACTATGTAATACACATTGTAGGCTGTATTTTTAAAATCCTACATCAGAAGGCTCTGAAATTACGAGGACACCTGATGGTGATGTTCCCAGACTTGGAGAATGAAGCTGGAATAACGTAGGGATTCCTTTTAGAGTAGCCTGAAAAAGAGAAAAATATCCTTTAACAGCTGAAAAAGATTTAATTACTATGTAATACATTTGTAGGCTGATTTTTAAAATCCTACATCAGAATGCTCTGAAATTACTGAGAGACACTTGATAGGTGATGTCTCTCCCCCAGACTTGGAATGAAGCTGGAATAACGTCAGGATTCCTTTTTAGGTAGCCTGAAAAAGAGAAAAAATCCCTTTAAACGCCTGAAAAAGATTAAATTATACTATTAATACATGTAGGCTGTATTTTTAAAATCCTACAAAAGAATGCTCTGAAATTACCATGAGAGACACTTGATAGGTGATGTCTCCCCCGACTTGGAATGAAGCTGGAATAACGTCAGGATTCTTTTTAGAGTAGCCTGAAAAAAGAGAAAAATACCTTTACAAGCCTAAAAGATTTAAATTATACTATGTAATACACATTGTAGGCTGTATTTTTAAAATCTACATCAGAATGCTCTGAAATTACCTGAGCGACATGGATAGGTGATGTCTCCCCCAGACTTGGAATGAAGCTGGAATAAGTCAGGATTCTTTTTAGAGTAGCTGAAAAAAAGAGAGAAAATAAGCTTTAACAGCCTGAAAAAGATTTTTAAATTACTGTATTATTAGACATTGTAGGCTTATTTTTAAAATCCTAATCAGAATGCTCTGAAATACCTGAGGACACAGGATAGGTGAGTCTCCCCCAGACTTGGAATGAAGCTGGAATAAATCAGGATTCTTTTAGAGTAGCCTGAAAAAGGAGGAAAAATATGACTTTAACAGCCTGAAAAAAAGATTTAAATGATACTATTATTAGACATTGAAGGCTTTATTTTAAAATCTACAACAGAATGCTCTGAAATACCTGAGAGACACATGGATAGGTGATGTCTCTCCCGACTTGGAATGAAGCTGGAATAACGGGGATTCCTTTTTAGAGTAGCTGAAAAAAGAGAAAATTGCCTTAAACAGCCTGAAAAAGATTTAAATTATACTTGTATTAACAAGGTAGCTGTCTTTTAAAACCTACATCAGAATGCTCGAATACATGAGGACACAATGGATAGGTGATGTCTCTCCCCAGACTTGGAATGAGCTGGAATAAGGTGGATTCCTTTTTAGAGTAGCCTAAAAAGAGAAAATATCCTTTACAGCTGAAAAAGATTAAATTTACTAGTATTAACATTGTAGCGTTTATTTTAAAATCCTACATCAGAATGCTCTGAAATTACCTGAGACACAATGGAAGGTGATGTCTCCCCAGACTTGGAATGAAGCTGGAATAACGGTGGGATTCCTTTTTAGAGTAGCCTAAAAAGAGAAAAATATCCTCTTTAACAGCCTGAAAAAATATTTAATTATACATGTAAGACACATTGTAGGCTTTATTTAAAATCCTACATCAGAATGCTCTGAAATTACCTGAGAGACACACTTGATAGGTGATGTCTCCCCCAGACTTGGAATGAAGCTGGAATAACGGTGGGATTCCTTTTTAGAGTAGCCTGAAAAAGAGGAAAATATGCCTTTAACAGCCTGAAAAAGATTTAAATTATACTATGTAATACACATTGTAGGCTGTATTTTTAAAATCCTACATCAGAATGCTCTGAAATTACCTGAGAGACACACTTGATAGGTGATGTCTCCCCCAGACTTGGAATGAAGCTGGAATAACGTCAGGATTCCTTTTTAGGGTAGCCTGAAAAAAAGGAAAATATCCCTTTAACATCCTAAAAAACGTCAATATAGCTTTACTTTTGAGGCCTTAATTTTAAAACCGTACATCAGAATGCTCTGAAATTACCTGAGAGACACACTTGATAGGTGATGTCTCCCCCAGACTTGGAATGAAGCTGGAATAACATCAGGATTCCTTTTTAGAGTAGCCTGAAAAAGAGGAAAATATGCCTTTAACAGCCTGAAAAAGATTTAAATTATACTATGTATTAGACAATGTACGCTTTATTTTTAAAATCCTACATCAGAATGCTCTGAAATTACCTGAAGAGACACACTGATAGGTGATTTTCCCAGACTTGGAATGAAGCTGGAAAACGCAGGATTCCTTTTAGAGTAGCCTGGAAAAGAGGAAAATATGCCTTTAACAGCCTAAAAAAACATCAAATAGCTTTATTTTAGCCTAATTTAAAACCACTACACAGCATGCTTGAAAAATACCTGAGACACACTGATAGGTGATGTCTCCCCAGACTTGGAATGAAGCTGGAATAACGTCAGGATTCCTTTTTAGAGTAGCCTGAAAAAGAGGAAAATATGCCTTTAACATCCTAAAAAAAACATCATATGCTTTACTTTTGAGCCCTAATTATAAAACCTACATCAGAATGCTCTGAAATTATGATGAGGACAACTTGATAGGTGATGTCTCCCCCCAGACTTGGAATGAAGCTGGAATAACGTCAGGATTCTTTTTGAGTAGCCTGAAAAAGAGAAAAAATATCCCTAACAGCCTGAAAAAGATTTAAATTTACTATAGAATACACATTGTAGGCTGTATTTTTAAAATCCTACATCAGAATGCTCTGAAATTACCTGAGTGACCACAATGGATAGGTGATGTCTCTCCCAGACTTGGAATGAAGCTGGAATAATGGTGGGATTCCTTTTTAGAGTAGCCTGAAAAAGTGAAAAATATGCCTTTAACAGCCTGAAAAAAACGTCAATATAGCTATACTTTTAAGCCCTTAATTTTAAAACTGTACATCAGAATGCTCTGAAATTACCTTAGAGACACAATGGATAGGTGATGTCTCCCCCAGACTTGGAATGAAGCTGGAATAACGTAGGTTCCTTTTAGAAGCCTGAAAAGGAAAAATATCCCTTTACGCCTGACAAGATTTTAAATTATACATGTGTCACACCTTGTAGGCTGTATTTTAAAGTCCTACATCCAGATGCTCTGAATTACCTGAGTGACACACATGATGGTGAGTCTCTCCCAGACTGGAATGAACGTGGAATAACGGTGGGTTCCTTTTTGGTAGCCTGGAAGGAAGAAATATCCCTTAAAGCCTGAAGATTAAATTATACTCTGTATCCCCATTGTAGCTGTATTTTTAAATCCTACATCCGAATGCTTGAATTCCTGCAGAGCGACACTTGTGTAGGGTGTGGCCCCCAGACTTGGCTATGAAGCTGTAAGTACGCGATTCCTTTTTCGAGTAGCCGACCAAGAGCCAAATCTCCCCTTTCACCCGCCTGAACCCCGCTTTCCCCCTTCTCTTCTGTCCTGTACTCCACCTTGTCGGCGTATTTTCCATCCCTCCCTCAGACTGCTCTGACCTTCCCATAACGTCAGGATTCCTTTTTAGAGTAGCCTGAAAAAGAGGAAAATATGCCTTTAACATCCTAAAAAAACGTCAACATAGCTTTACTTTTGAGCCCTTAATTTTAAAACCGTACATCAGAATGCTCTGAAATTACCTGAGAGACACAACCGCATATTTTAGTTCTTTGTTAGCCGTACTCGCTAATAAAGGGAATCCTGAAGTTTTTTCCAGCTCCCATTTGGACGGTGTGGGACGGAGAGGAATCACTATCCAG
>NC_045754.1:20461004-20471541 GCF_008692095.1 Etheostoma spectabile
AAGATTTAAATTATACTATGTTTTAGACATTGTAGGCTTTATTTTTAAAATCCTACATTAGAAGGCTCTGAAATTACATGAGAGACACAGATGATAGGTGATGTCTCCCCCAGACTTGGAATTGAAGCTGGAATAACGTCAGGATTCCTTTTTAGAGTAGCCTGAAAAAGAGGAAAATATGCCTTTAACGTCCTAAAAAAACGTCAATATAGCTTTACTTTTGAGGCCTTAATTTAAAACCGTACATCAGAATGCTCTGAAATTACCTTAGAGACACAATGATAGGTTATGTCTCCCCAGACTGGAATGAAGCTGGAATAACGTCAGGATTCCTTTTAGAGTAGCCTGAAAAAGAGAAAAATATCCTTTAACAGCCTGAAAAAGATTTAAATTACTATATAATACACATTGTAGGCTGTATTTTAAAATCCTACATCAGAATGCTCTGAAATTACCTGAGTGACACAATGATAGGTGATGTCTCTCCCAGACTTGGAATGAAGCTGGAATAATGGTGGGATTCTTTTTTAGAGTAGCCTGAAAAAGTGAAAAATATGCCTTTAACAGCCTGAAAAAAACGTCAATATAGCTATACTTTTAAGCCCTTAATTTTAAAACTGTACATCAGAATGCTCTGAAATTACCTTAGAGACACAATGGATAGGTGATGTCTCCCCCAGACTTGGAATGAAGCTGGAATAACGTCAGGATTCCTTTTTAGAGTAGCCTGAAAAAGAGAAAAATATCCCTTTAACAGCCTGAAAAAGATTTAAATTATACTATGTAATACACATTGTAGGCTGTATTTTTAAAATCCTACATCAGAATGCTCTGAAATTACCTGAGTGACACAATGGATAGGTGATGTCTCTCCCAGACTTGGAATGAAGCTGGAATAATATCAGGATTCCTTTTTAGAGTAGCCTGAAAAAGAGAAAAATATCCCTTTAACAGCCTGAAAAAGATTTAAATTATACTATGTAATACACATTGTAGGCTGTATTTTTAAAATCCTACATCAGAATGCTCTGAAATTACCTGAGAGACACAGATGATAGGTGATGTCTCTCCCAGACTTGGAATGAAGCTGGAATAACATCAGGATTCCTTTTTAGAGTAGCCTGAAAAAGAGAAAAATATGCCTTTAACAGCTTGAAAAAGATTTAAATTATACTATGTTTTAGACATTGTAGGCTTTATTTTTAAAATCCTACATTAGAAGGCTCTGAAATTACATGAGAGACACAGATGATAGGTGATGTCTCCCCCAGACTTGGAATGAAGCTGGAATAACGTCAGGATTCCTTTTTAGAGTAGCTTGAAAAAGAGAAAATAAGGCCTTTGACAGCCTGAAAAAGATTTCAATCATACTATGTATTAGACATTGTAGGCTTTATTTTTAAAATCCTACATCAGAATGCTCTGAAATTACCTGAGAGACACAGATGATAGGTGATGTCTCTCTCAGACTTGGAATGAAGCTGGAATAACATCAGGATTCCTTTTTAGAGTAGCCTGAAAAAGTGAAAAATATGCCTTTAACAGCCTGAAAAATATTTAAATTAGACTATGTAAGACACATTGTAGGCTTTATTTTTAAAATCCTACATCGGAATGCTCTGAAATTACCTGAGAGACACACTTGATAGGTGATGTCTCCCCCAGACTTGGAATGAAGCTGGAATAACGTCAGGATTCCTTTTAGAGTAGCCTGAAAAAGAGGAAATATGCCTTTAACGTCCTAAAAAACGTCAATATAGCTTACTTTTGAGCCCTTAATTTTAAAACCGTACATCAGAATGCTCTGAAATTACCTGAGAGACACACTTGATAGGTGATGTCTCCCCAGACTTGGAATGAAGCTGGAATAACGTCAGGATTCCTTTTTAGAGTAGCCTGAAAAAGAGAAAAATATCCCTTTAACAGCCTGAAAAAGATTTAAATTATACTATATAATACACATTGTAGGCTGTATTTTTAAAATCCTACATCAGAATGCTCTGAAATTACCTGAGTGACACAATGGATAGGTGATGTCTCTCCCAGACTTGGAATGAAGCTGGAATAATGGTGGGATTCTTTTTTAGAGTAGCCTGAAAAGTGAAAAATATGCCTTTAACAGCCTGAAAAAACGTCAATATAGCTATACTTTAAGCCCTTAATTTTAAAACTGTACATCACAATGCTCTGAAATTACCTTAGAGACACAATGGATAGGTGATGTCTCCCCCAGACTTGGAATGAAGCTGGAATAACGTCAGGATTCCTTTTTAGAGTAGCCTGAAAAGAGAAAAATATCCCTTAACAGCCTGAAAAAGATTTAAATTATACTATGGAATACACATAGTAGGCTGTATTTTTTTAGAGTAGCCTGAAAAAAGAGGAAATATCCCTTTAACATCCTAAAAAAACGTCAATATAGCTTTACTTTTGAGCCCTTAATTTTAAAACCGTACATCAGAATGCTCTGAAATTACCTGAGAGACACATTTGAAAGGTGATGTCTCCCCGAGACTTGGAATGAAGCTGGAATAACGTCAGGATTCCTTTTTAGAGTAGCCTGAAAAAGAGGAAAATATGCCTTTAACATCCTAAAAAAACGTCAATATAGCTTTACTTTTGAGCCCTTAATTTTAAAATCGTACATCACAATGCTCTGAAATTACCTGAGAGACACACTTGAGAGGTGATATCTCCCCCAGACTTGGAATGAAGCTGGAATAACGTCAGGATTCCTTTTTAGAGTAGCCTGAAAAAGAGAAAAATATCCCTTTAACAGCCTGAAAAAGATTTAAATTATACTATGTAATACACATTGTAGTCTGTGTTTTTAAAATCCTACATCAGAATGCTCTGAAATTACCTGAGAGACACAATGGATAGGTGATGTCTCCCCCAGACTTGGAATGAAGCTGGAATAATTTTTTAGAGTAGCTTTACTTTTAGCCCTTAATTTTAAAACCGTACATCAGAATGCTCTGAACTTACCTGAGAGACACACTTGATAGGTGATGTCTCCCCCAGACTTGGAATGAAGCTGGAATAATTTTTAGAGTAGCCTGAAAAAGAGAAAAATATCCCTTTAATGCCTGAAAAATATTTAAATTATACTATGTACTAGACATTGTAGGCTTTATTTTTAAAATCCTACATCAGAATGCTCTGAACTTACCTGAGAGACACACTTGATAGGTGATGTCTCCCCGAGACTTGGAATGAAGCTGAAATAACGTCAGGATTCCTTTTTAGAGTAGCCTGAAAAAGAGAAAAATATCCCTTTAACAGCCTGAAAAAGATTTAAATTATACTATGTAATACACATTGTAGGCTGTATTTTTAAAATCCTACATTAGAATGCTCTCAAATTACCTGAGAGACACAATGGATAGGTGATGTCTCTCCCAGACTTGGAATGAATCTGGAATAACGGTGGGATTCCTTTTTAGAGTAGCCTAAAAAAGAGGAAAATATGCCTTTACCAGCCTGAAAAAGATTTAAATTATACTATGTATTAGACATTGTAGGCTTTATTTTTAAAATCCTACATCAAAATGCTCTGAAATTACCTGAGAGACACACTTGATAGGTGATGTCTCCCCCAGACTTGGAATGAAGCTGGAATAACGTCAGGATTCATTTTTAGAGTAGCCTGAAAAAGAGGAAAATATGCCTTTAACATCCTAAAAAAACGTCAACATAGCTTTACTTTTTAGCCCTTAATTTTAAAACCGTACATCAGAATGCTCTGAACTTACCTGAGAGACACACTTGATAGGTGATGTCTCCCCGAGACTTGGAATGAAGCTGAAATAACGTCAGGATTCCTTTTTAGAGTAGCCTGAAAAAGAGAAAAATATCCCTTTAACAGCCTGAAAAAGATTTAAATTATACTATGTAATACACATTGTAGGCTGTATTTTTAAAATCCTACATTAGAATGCTCTCAAATTACCTGAGAGACACAATGGATAGGTGATGTCTCTCCCAGACTTGGAATGAATCTGGAATAACGGTGGGATTCCTTTTTAGAGTAGCCTGAAAAAGAGGAAAATATGCCTTTACCAGCCTGAAAAAGATTTAAATTATACTATGTAATACACATTGTAGGCTGTATTTTTAAAATTCTACATAAGAATGCTCTGAAATTACCTGAGAGACACACTTGATAGGTGATGTCTCCCCCAGACTTGGAATGAAGCTGGAATAACGTCAGGATTCCTTTTTAGAGTAGCCTGAAAAAGAGAAAAATATGCCTTTAACAGCCTGAAAAAGATTTAAATTATACAATGTAATACACATTGTAGGCTCTATTTTTAAAATCCTACATCAGAATGCTCTGAAATTACCTGAGAGACACACTGGATAGGTGATGTCTCCCCCAGACTTGAAATGAAGCTGGAATAACGTCAGGATTCCTTTTTAGAGTAGCCTGAAAAAGAGGAAAATATGCCTTTAACATCCTAAAAAAACGTCAACATAGCTTTACTTTTTAGCCCTTAATTTTAAAACCGTACATCAGAATGCTCTGAACTTACCTGAGAGACACACTTGATAGGTGATGTCTCCCCCAGACTTGGAATGAAGCTGGAATAATTTTTAGAGTAGCCTGAAAAAGAGAAAAATATCCCTTTAATAGCCTGAAAAAGATTTAAATTATACTATGTATTAGACATTGTAGGCTTTATTTTTAAAATCCTACATTAGAAGGCTCTGAAATTACCTGAGAGACACAATGATAGGTGATGTCTCCCCAGACTTGGAATGAAGTGGAATAACGTCAGGATTCCTTTTTAGAGTAGCTTGAAAAAGAGAAAATAAGGCCTTTGACAGCCTGAAAAAGATTTAAATCATACTATGTAATAGACATTGTAGGCTTTATTTTAAAATCCTACATCAGAATGCTCTGAAATTACCTGAGAGACACAATGATAGGTGATGTCTCTCCCAGACTTGGAATGAAGCTGGAATAACATCAGGATTCCTTTTTAGAGTAGCCTGAAAAAGAGGAAAATATGCCTTTAACGTCCTAAAAAAACGTCAATATAGCTTTACTTTTGAGCCCTTCATTTTAAAACCGTACATCAGAATGCTCTGAAATTACCTGAGAGACACACTTGAAAGGTGATGTCTCCCCCAGACTTGGAATGAAGCTGGAATAACGTCAGGATTCCTTTTTAGAGTAGCCTGAAAAAGAGAAAAATATCCCTTTAACAGCCTGAAAAAGATTTAAATTATACTATATAATACACATTGTAGGCTGTATTTTTAAAATCCTACATCAGAATGCTCTGAAATTACCTGAGTGACACAATGGATAGGTGATGTCTCTCCCAGACTTGGAATGAAGCTGGAATAATGTGGGATTCTTTTTAGAGTAGCCTGAAAAAGTGAAAAATATGCCTTTAACAGCCTGAAAAAAACGTCAATATAGCTATACTTTTAAGCCCTTAATTTTAAAAATGTACATCAGAATGCTCTGAAATTACCTGAGAGACACAATGGATAGGTGATGTCTCCCCAGACTTGGAATGAAGCTGGAATAACGTCAGGATTCCTTTTTAGAGTAGCCTGAAAAAGAGAAAAATATCCCTTTAACAGCCTGAAAAAGATTTAAATTATACTATGTAATACACATTGTAGGCTGTATTTTTAAAATCCTACATCAGAATGCTCTGAAATTACCTGAGTGACACAATGGATAGGTGATGTCTCTCCCAGACTTGGAATGAAGCTGGAATAACGGTGGGATTACTTTTTAGAGTAGCCTGAAAAACAGAAAAATATCCCTTTAACAGCCTGAAAAAGATTTAAATTATACTATGTAATACACATTGTAGGCTGTATTTTTAAAATCCTACATCAGAATGCTCTGAAATTACCTGAGAGACACACTTGATAGGTGATGTCTCCCCCAGACTTGGAATGAAGCTGGAATAACGTCAGGATTCCTTTTTAGAGTAGCCTGAAAAAGAGAAAAATATCCCTTTAACAGCCTGAAAAAGATATGAATTATACTATGTAATACACATTGTAGGCTGTATTTTTAGAATCCTACATCAGAATGCTCTGAAATTACCTGAGTGACACAATGGATAGGTGATGTCTCTCCCAGACTTGGAATGAAGCTGGAATAACGGTGGGATTCCTTTTTAGAGTAGCCTGAAAAAGAGAAAAATATCCCTTTAACAGCCTGAAAAAGATTTAAATTATACTATGTAATACACATTGTAGGCTGTATTTTTAAAATCCTACATCAGAATGCTCTGAAATTACCTGAGAGACACACTTGATAGGTGATGTCTCCCCCAGACTTGGAATGAAGCTGGAATAACGTCAGGATTCCTTTTTAGAGTAGCCTGAAAAAGAGGAAAATAAGCCTTTAACATCCTAAAAAAAACGTCAACATAGCTTTACTTTTGAGGCCTTAATTTTAAAACCGTACATCAGAATGCTCTGAAATTACCTGAGAGACACAGATGATAGGTGATGTCTCCCCCAGACTTGGAATGAAGGTGGAATAACGTAAGAATTCCTTTTTAGAGTAGCTTGAAAAAGAGAAAATAAGGCCTTTGACAGCCTGAAAAAGATTTAAATCATACTATGTATTAGACATTGTAGGCTTTATTTTTAAAATCCTACATCAGAATGCTCTGAAATTACCTGAGAGACACAGATGATAGGTGATGTCTCTCCCAGACTTGGAATGAAGCTGGAATAACATCAGGATTCCTTTTTAGAGTAGCCTGAAAAAGAGGAAAATATGCCTTTAACGTCCTAAAAAAACGTCAATATAGCTTTACTTTTGAGCCCTTAATTTTAAAACCGTACATCAGAATGCTCTGAAATTACCTGAGAGACACACTTGAAAGGTGATGTCTCCCCCAGACTTGGAATGAAGCTGGAATAACGTCAGGATTCCTTTTTAGAGTAGCCTGAAAAAGAGAAAAATATCCCTTTAACAGCCTGAAAAAGATTTAAATTATACTATATAATACACATTGTAGGCTGTATTTTTAAAATCCTACATCAGAATGCTCTGAAATTACCTGAGTGACACAATGGATAGGTGATGTCTCTCCCAGACTTGGAATGAAGCTGGAATAATGGTGGGATTCTTTTTTAGAGTAGCCTGAAAAAGTGAAAAATATGCCTTTAACAGCCTGAAAAAAACGTCAATATAGCTATACTTTTAAGCCCTTAATTTTAAAACTGTACATCAGAATGCTCTGAAATTACCTTAGAGACACAATGGATAGGTGATGTCTCCCCCAGACTTGGAATAAAGCTGGAATAACGTCAGGATTCCTTTTTAGAGTAGCCTGAAAAAGAGAAAAATATCCCTTTAACAGCCTGAAAAAGATTTAAATTATACTATGTAATACACATTGTAGGCTGTATTTTTAAAATCCTACATCAGAATGCTCTGAAATTACCTGAGTGACACAATGGATAGGTGATGTCTCTCCCAGACTTGGAATGAAGCTGGAATAACGGTGGGATTACTTTTTAGAGTAGCCTGAAAAACAGAAAAATATCCCTTTAACAGCCTGAAAAAGATTTAAATTATACTATGTAATACACATTGTAGGCTGTATTTTTAAAATCCTACATCAGAATGCTCTGAAATTACCTGAGAGACACACTTGATAGGTGATGTCTCCCCCAGACTTGGAATGAAGCTGGAATAACGTCAGGATTCCTTTTTAGAGTAGCCTGAAAAAGAGAAAAATATCCCTTTACAGCCTGAAAAAGATATGAATTATACTATGTAATACACATTGTAGGCTGTATTTTAGAATCCTACATCAGAATGCTCTGAAATTACCTGAGTGACACAATGGATAGGTGATGTCTCTCCCAGACTTGGAATGAAGCTGGAATAACGGTGGGATTCCTTTTAGAGTAGCCTGAAAAAGAGAAAAATATCCCTTTAACAGCCTGAAAAAGATTTAAATTATACTATGTAATACACATTGTAGGCTGTATTTTTAAAATCCTACATCAGAATGCTCTGAAATTACCTGAGAGACACACTTGATAGGTGATGTCTCCCCCAGACTTGGAATGAAGCTGGAATAACGTCAGGATCCTTTTTAGAGTAGCCTGAAAAAAGAGGAAAAATGCCTTTAACATCCTAAAAAAAAAGTCAACATAGCTTACTTTTGAGGCTTAATTTTAAAACCGTACATCAGAATGCTCTGAAATTACCTGAGAGACCACTTGATAGGTGATGTCTCCCCAGACTTGGAATGAAGCTGGAATAACGTCAGGATTCCTTTTTAGAGTAGCCTGAAAAAGAGAAAATATGCCTTTAACAGCCTGAAAAAGATTTAAATTAATATGTATTACACATTGTAGGCTTTATTTTTAAAATCCTACATCAGAATGCTCTGAAATTACTGAGAGGACACTGGATAGGTGATGTCTCCCCAGACTTGGAATGAAGCTGGAATAACGTCAGGATTCTTTTTAGAGTAGCCTGAAAAAGAGAAAATATGCCTTTACAGCCTAAAAAGACGTCAATATAGCTTTACTTTTGAGCCCTTAATTTAAAATCCTACATCAGAATGCTCTGAAATTACCTGAGCGACACACTTGATAGGTGATGTCTCCCCCAGACTTGGAATGAAGCTGGAATAACGTCAGGATTCCTTTTTAGAGTAGCCTGAAAAAGAGGAAAAATATCCCTTAACAGCCTGAAAAAGATTTAAATTTACTAATAATACACATTGTAGGCTGTATTTTTAAAATCCTACATCAGAATGCTCTGAAATTACCTGAGAGACACAATTGATAGGTGATGTCTCTCCCAGACTTGAATGAAGCTGGAATAACGTCAGGATTCTTTTTTAGAGTAGCCTGAAAAAGAGAAAAATATGCCTTTAACATCCTGAAAAAACGTCAATATAGCTTTACTTTTGAGCCTTAATTTTAAAACGTACATCAGAATGCTCTGAAATTACCTGAGAGACACACTGGATAGGTGATGTCTCCCCCAGACTTGGAAATGAAGCTGGAATAACGTCAGGATTCCTTTTAGAGTAGCCTGAAAAAAGAGAAAAATATCCTTTAACAGCCTGAAAAAGATTTAAATTATACATGTAATACACATTGTAGGCTGTATTTTTAAAATCCTACATCAGAATGCTCTGAAATTACCTGAGAGACACAATGGTAGGTGATGTCTCTCCCCAGACTTGGAATGAAGCTGGAATAACGTCAGGATCCTTTTTAGAGTAGCCTGAAAAAGAGAAAAATATCCTTTAACAGCCTGAAAAAAGATTTAAATTATATATGTAATAACATTGTAGGCTGTATTTTTAAATCCTACATCAGAATGCTCTGAAATTACCTGAGAGACACAATTGATAGGTGATGTCTCCCCCAGACTTGGAATGAAGCTGGAATAACGTCAGGATTCCTTTTAGAGTAGCCTGAAAAAGAGAAAAATATCCCTTTAACAGCCTGAAAAAGATAAATTATACTATGTAATACACATTGTAGGCTTATTTTAAATCCTACATCAGAATGCTCTGAAATTACCTGAGAGACACAATGGATAGGTGATGTCTCTCCCAGACTGGAATGAAGCTGGAATAACGTCAGGATTCCTTTTTAGAGTAGCCTGAAAAAGAGAAAAATATCCCTTTAACAGCCTGAAAAGATTTAAATTATACTATGTAATACACTTGTAGGCTGTATTTTAAAAATCCTACATCAGAATGCTCTGAAATTACCTGAGAGACACACTGATAGGTGATGTCTCCCAGACTTGGAATGAAGCTGGAATAACGTCAGGATTCTTTTTAGAGTAGCCTGAAAAAGAGGAAATATCCCTTTAACAGCCTGAAAAATAAATTATACTATAGCTTACATTGTAGGCCTTATTTTAAAAACCTACATCAGAATGCTCTGAAATTACCTGAGAGACACACTTGATAGGTGATGTCTCCCAGACTTGGAATGAAGCTGGAAAATAATCAGGATTCCTTTTTAGAGTAGCCTGAAAAGAGAAAAATATCCTTTAACAGCCTGAAAAAGATTTAAATTATACTATGTAATACACATTGTAGGCTGTATTTTAAAATCCTACATCAGAATGCTCTGAAATTACCTGAGAGACACAATGGATAGGTGATGTCTTCCCAGACTTGGAATGAAGCTGGAATAACGTCAGGATTCCTTTTTAGAGTAGCCTGAAAAAGAGAAAAATATGCCTTTAACAGCCTGAAAAAAACGTCAATACTATGTATTTTAGGCTATTTTAAAACCTACATCAGAATGCTCTGAAATTACCTGAGAGACACAAGATAGGTGATGTCTCCCCCAGACTTGGAATGAAGCTGGAATAACGTCAGGATTCCTTTTTAGAGTAGCCTGAAAAAGAGAAAAAATATCCCTTTAACAGCCTGAAAAAGATTTTAAATATACTATTAAACACATTGTAGGCTGTATTTTTAAATCCTACATCAGAATGCTCTGAAATACCTGAGAGACACAATGGATAGGTGATGTCTCCCCAGACTTGGAATGAAGC